>NC_133655.1:257283242-257583242 GCF_009905375.1 Apium graveolens | reverse complement strand
CCTTAGTCAGAGCATGTCGCTTAAATGCGGTTTACATTGGTTCACGTGATTTGCAGACTATTGCGTGAGCCCGTGGGGTTTACCCAGTGCGCACCCGAAAGGTAACGGCTGCGTGATGTTAAAAGAAATTTAAAATCAAACTGAGTATAATCAGTTGAACTTAGTCGATGTAATTGACTTCGAGATAAAACAAAATAATAACTACTACTGATTCGGCTAAAAAAAATTATCGTTGAATTTGCAATTCGTCATTCTATAATAGTATAATAGAGTTAAAAGAAAATAATACTCTATTTACTATTCATCTAGGCTGAAAATTAATAGAATTAATCTACAATAAAATAAAATTAAAATTAAAATAAAATTCGACCAATTAAAATAAATAACATATACTATTCATCTGAGTTAAACAAAATTATATACATTTATCCGGTTTTAAACAAAATTAAAATTAAACTAAATTTAATTAGTTGGATTTGATCTGTATAATGGCTCTTGGGATAAAAAAATATAAAATAAAACTAAATATGATTCATATATAATTGACTTGTGATAAAATTTATCGTGTAAATTAAAAAATAATTACATTTCGTACATGTGAATAATAATAGTACTATATATTTCAAATAGTAGTATTATTTTTTCAAATTTAAATACCTCTAAATAAAAAAAATCAAATTATATTCTTATTATATAATATGCATAAGGGGATTATATCTAAAATTTTGATAGTTATGGTCCATATATCACCAATTTAATATGGATCACTAGATCTTATTGCAAATATATGTGTATATGTATAATTATTATCAAATTATATCATACAAAAAAATTTAAATAAATAAATTTCGTATCTTAAAATTTACAATTCAATTTATATTTTTAAAAATTATATAAGATTAAAAAAATCCATACAGGTTCAAAACTATTACTTATAAGTTATATAAGTGTTTGGATAATTTTATTTAGAAGGCATAAATCTTTTAACCTAAATGAACTATAATAAATTATGTTAATTCATAAATTTTAAATTAAAATAATATTTATATATATATATTTCAAAGCTATTTTTTTTAAAAAATGGTAAAATATTAAAATAAGTTAGAGAAAAAATAAGTCTTTACTAATTTACTAGGTCCGTCGACATAAATCGGAGGCCTAGATAGATTATATAATTCGATGGATCTCTTTATCAGAATCATAAATAAATCAGTCTAAAGTTTACGCGCCAGCCGTCTCAACTTTCACACTTGTGCTTTCCTGGATCCTCAATTACTGTACGTGAATTTGATTTGATTTTATAATTATGTTTATAATGTGTGTATATGTATCGATTTCCTCTTCTATCTACTGATTAATCGAGGTGTTAGTTTAGGTCTTTCGTTTCGAAGATATATCTCTTTTCCGAGTTGGTTATATTTTTGTGCGTTCTTGTAATTTAGTTAGGCGTATTTTAAGTTGATATCAACGCGGTTGAATTAAATTATTGGTATCAGGCGCAGTTGAATTAAATTATTGGAATCAGCGCGGTTGATATCATGCGTAATTTAGGTGTTAGTTTAGTTCGTTCGTTTCGAAGATACTTGTCGTAATTAAATTATTTAAGTACTGTACTGCGTTAATTAAGTCGGAGTACTCGAAACTACTCCAATTTCACTACAGTTGATCAGCGCGGTTGTACCTCCCCATTGCATGCAACGTATAATGCTCCACTCTAGACCTAGTAAGGCCATTGAGCCTCTTAGAAGCTCCGATGGTCAATTCAGTATACTACTCCATAGTTTAGTGCAACAGTCTATTTCTAACAACCTAAAATAGCATGAAAAGATTAATTATAAAGTGATCAATTTAATACAAGTAAGATACTATTTATATACCTCCAGAAAGTATGATTGTCAACAAAGGAAAATTTCTTAGATTTGTAGCTTAATTAAATGTAACAGATTAAATTAAACCAGAGTCATATAATATACTCTACTTGTGGCCGAGCCGGCGCAACTTGCGAGGTACAATGTTGATCTGTTAGACCTCAAGAATCACCTTCGGGGAAAGTGAAACATCCGTAAACATCCTGTATAGTAGTACTTTCTACTGTCAGTTTTTTTTTTGTGTGTGTGAATTCTAATGTTTGTTTTGCTTGATTAACTTTTGTTTTGTACAATTATTTGTATTGTATAATAATAATAATGTTCTGATTTTTTCATATAAGTTGCAATATCACCATCTCTGATTCCTGCATTGGACATGCTCTCCCCCCCCCCCCCCCTTTTTATTTTTCTTAGCTCCGTCACGTCCTGACTCACTACTTTTGTCATATATTTTTGTAGGTATACTTTAGCACCAACTATGGCCTCAAGTTCAGTTGCCTCTGATTGTTTCTCTGCTGAAGAATCATCTTTAGCAACAACAATGGGCTCAAGCTCAGGTGCCTCAGATTGTTTATCTACTGAAGTACCGTGCTCTAAGGGGGACTTTTTTGATGTTTTCAAGGCAGCTACACCTAGGAAGCCTCTGTGTTTGTATTTCACTCAGGGTTGCTGCACTATGATGGATGAAGGCACCCACATGAATACGCACACACATAGTTTTATGGATCTTGATACAAAGTGTTCTGATCTGAAGAATGTAGAACCTCAACATTTTGACTATTTTCTTGTGCTTGATTTGGAGGGAAACATTGAGATTCTTGAATTTCCTGTAATGATGATTGATGCTAAAACCTTAGAGCTTGTTGATTTCTTCCACCGATTTGTAAGACCCAGAAAAATAAGGAAACGAATAGACCCGTACGTCGAGCAGCACTATGGGAAATATGGTATTAGCAGTATCTGGCATGAGACAGCAATTCCATTTACGGAAGTTATACCACAGTTTGAAGATTGGCTGGCGAAACATAATTTGTGGACAAAGGAGCTTGGTGGGCATTTGAATAAAGCTGCATTCATAACTTGCGGCAACTGGGATATAAAGACTAAAATCCCTGAGCAATGCAAAGTATCACGGATGGAGGTTCCACAGTACTTTATGGAATGGATCAATATCAAGGACATCTACTTGAACTTTTACAAGAGGAGGGCGAGTTCTATGCTCGCAATGATGGGGCAGCTCCAGATGCCATTAGTAGGAAACCACCATCTTGGAATTGATGACGCAACTAATATCACAAGGATTGTTCAACATCTGATTGTTGATGGCTCAGTTCTACAGATCACTGCCCGGAGAAACAGTGATGGAAAGGTAGAATTCCTCTTTGAAAATCGTATTTGGTAGCTGCTTTTATTTCTTTTAAGATTAAGTGAAGTCGAACTTTATTATGTAGTTAATGCCTTTGATAATTGGTGGCCGTGCTCTGATATATTGCTTTCATTTACCTAGAAGAGTTTGAAGAGAGATATGTAGACTCCGCTTTCCGTTCTTATTTCTAATATTACAGATGAGTACTAGTAGTTCATAGTTCAATAAGCTGCACTTTGTGACTGCCTGATATTCGATAGTCATTTTTTTTATGAATTTTAACGATTTATCATTGATACTCTACAAATATTTGACTAACGAGCACAGCCTATATGGATAATTGTTGGGGATGTACGCACAAATTCATAATATACCCTGCTCGTATATACTAGCTTGTGATGTTTGTGTAGAGGCGCAACTAATGATATTACGACAATACTTATCAACAGTTGCGGATTTAGAACAGGATTCCCCATATTTCATTCTCATTTTTCTTGTTTTCGATTTTTTTTGATAAAATTATCTCGATATTCAACAATGAATTGTAAATGTTATACTAAAACAACAAAAGATATGCTCCAGTAAGGTTATCATTTCAAAATAAAATTATGCTATCAGGACTTCCGGAAGAAAATCATAATCCAACTAATACATCCGTCTCATCTCAATATTGAATCCCAGACTTGTAGAATCTGAAAATAATTTATTGGACAGGCGCAGAAATTTGGGATTTTTGCTTTTAACCATGATGAATCCCCAAAAAATGAAAAGATAATGAATACGCCATGATGTATACCTCAAAAACTAACTTAATAGACGACCCAAGTCCAATTACTTTACTTCCCTTTTGCATTTTTATTCCATCTAATTTATAATATAATGTTAAAAATCTTTCTTTATTTTCATCTCTTAATAATATGAAAAAATCAGGTTGTATTATAAATTTTAATTTCTGATATATTAAGTTTCCTTTTACTACTGTTATTAATGAATCTTGTATATTTCCTATTATTCTATCGTCTAGTATATATATCTGTATAGGAGTATCAATATTTTTCTGAAAATATGCTTTTATTGTAAATTCTATTGCTCCAAAATAAATATTTTTTAGTTTATTTGCTTCTTTTTGTTTTAATTTAGATAGTTCTCTTTTTATCAAATCATCTGTTATTAAATTTATTTTTGCTTTTCTATTTATCGTATCTATGTCTATTACATTTTCATGTTTTTGAGTTATATATCTAACTTCTTTATTTCTTTCAAAATATGATGTTTTGAATATCTTTTTTATTGTTAATTCTTCTGTTTCACTTTGGATTTGATTATATATATCCGATTTAAAACTTAGAGTTTGTGATGTTCCTTCTTCGTATTCATCCATTTGATAATATACATCTTGTTTTTCACTTAATTTTTCTAATGACATTTTTTCAAACTGTATAATTATCCAGTTATATTACTTGATAAAATTATTATTTTAAGTTCTTGTATTCTTAGTTTATTATTTCTAAATGTTATTATCATATTTCCAAGTTGTTGATAACATCTTATTATTTCATCCCTATTTTCTCTCATCCATTCAATTTCATTTTTTCTTTCTTGCAATTTATCTAGTTCTATTTCTAGTTTTTCTTGATTTTTTATTAATTCTTTTATTTTTCTATTATTTCTAGTTATTGCATTTGGATCTATCTAATTCATTTTTTAATTTTTTGCCTTAAATCATTTATTAATTTATATTGTTCAGTTAATACTTCTTTTAAGTCTTTTATTTGAATTTCTAAATTAGTTTCTTTAATAAATTTTTCTCGTTTTATTAAAAGATTTTCTTCTTCCAGTCTTCTAATTTTTTCATCTCTCTCTTCCAACATTGTTCGTAACCTAGCTATAATATCTAATTTTTCATTTATTATTTGCATACTTATTTTACAACTTTCAGTATGTTGATTTATATCTTTATTAAAAGTAAAGTTTTTATCTGCTATCATTTTAATACTTTCTAACTTATAATCTTCCATAAATCAAATATTTATTTATTTTATTTATATAAATATATTAACTGTCTATATAGATTTTTCTTACACATTTGTTTTGTTTCTTTATTTTCTACTATAAATAAATTAATAGATTTGCTATTATTTTAGACTTATAACTTTTATTATTATCTCTTAGTATTTTTGCTGGAGGTCTCATTTAATATTTATATTTTAATATTGATATTTCGTTTTTTACTATTCATATTCATAATTACTATTCAATTTTCACTATTCATCGGTTACTATTCATGGGTTACTATTCATTCCGAAATTTTGAACTTTACTACTATTTGCAACAGTAATTTACTGTTCATCTTCTCGGCCTATTTTCTAGCTCTGATACCAGATTGATTGGGGATCGTTTTCTATATTTGATAACCCTAAAGAGGGAAGACACATAGATATATAAATCATAAAACATGATTTTATAATTTATTTATAATCCATAACAATTTACACATAACAGTTATTTCTATATATTTAAGTATCCTATCATATTAATCGCATACCAAATAAGCAAAATCATTTAAACAATTATAAAGTTGATGAATCAAGAACAGCTCACCGGAGTCCCTGGTGAATGCTATGCCCTATTTCGACTTCCCCGTCATCTTGGGCTCTGCAACTTCAGGCGTCTCAACGAACTATCTACCGTTCCTTACTTCTTCATCTTTATAATTATTATAATAGTAGATGTTTATTAGGTATTTGATCTATATGAATTTGAGCTTAAATATATATATAAACTGTATGTTATCTTGTTATAGATTGCAGAGGTGAGATTTTTAACTTGCCATTAATGTATATAGAAAAGAAATTTGTATAAGAAAACTCAGAGAGAAAACAACTAAGCAAGTGATGGATTTTTTAAACTGATAAAAATACTGATGATCTTTTTGTTACAATTCTCCTCTTTTATAGAGGGAGAGATTTTTCTTATATCATATGCTTTTCCGACATAATATTCAATTTTCTTTCCTTTCATCCCTTCCTTTTTCTTTTGTTTGTCTTCTTTTTCAACGTTTGCCACTTTTTCTTTTGTCTTCTTTTTCTTTTCTTTTGTCTTCTGTCTTCTTTTTCTTTTCTTCTGCCTTCTTTTTCAACGTTTGCCACTTTTTCTTTTCTTTTTTTTCTTTTTCAACGTTTGCCTTCTTTTTCAACGTTTGCCACTTTTTCTTTTGTCTTCTTTTTCTTTTCTTATGTCTTCTTTTGTCTTCTGTCTTCTTTTTCTTTTCTTCTGCCTTCTCTTTTTATTTCGTCCACTCCTTTTGATGCCAGCTGTTTTTTGTCTTTGTCTAGAATTCCATAATTTTTTGGCTGTTTTTATTACAATCATCAATTTTCATTGGGTCGTAGAATCATATATTACAGTCACCAATTTTCATTGGGCCGTAGAATCATATATTACAGTCACCAATTTTCATTGGGTCGTAGAATCATATATTACAGTCACCAATTTTCATTGGGCCGTAAAAACATTTTCTAATATGTTATGGTCACCAAACTTCGTTTGGGCCATAAGATTACTATAATATTACATGTTGAAATAACATGAGTTATTACAATCTTACTCGAAAGGATTAGAACATGCTCCTTCCTTTACTAAGGGTTTTAAAACTACTACAGTCTTCTTTCTTTGTCCTGTAATAATATCCTTAAAAAACTCCTTGGTTTTTGGTGCATGATTGTAACTTCCACCTGTTATCCTCTTATGCATACCTGCTAAATCACTTGTATCTGTTTTCAAAACATCATTATTATAATATAATGTTAGTACTTCTTCTACGTCTCCCTTCGTACTTGTTCCTAATACGCATGCCTTCCTTCCTTTTATAAGATCTTCAAGTTTGGATTTTAGAACTGATAATCCAATTTCTCTTTTATTTGACATCCATTCTTGAAATCCTTCTATTGTGCATGGCATAGGGGACTTGAGAATAGTATTATCGCCTTCTATAGTAGTATTCCTTTCATACTTGAATATCTGACATATTATTATTGGTTTTCCTATAAAGTTGGTACAAGCATCAAATACCTGCACTCCATATATTCCTCCTGGTCCATATGATTGCATAATTGCACTAACGCTTTCAACTATTAGTGGTGGAAGTTTTGATATACTTCTTAATGTTTCATCAACCATGATTTTATCAATAAATCCCAACATTAATAAGCTTTCTACCACTTTAGGATAAGCGTCTTCTTTGCAGATATACCTTGGATATATACTAAACTTTCCAGTTCTGAGGATGGTATTATTGGACTTGTAGTCATAAAATTTTGTTATCTTTTCAAAGGCTTTTATATACTCTTTTGGATATTTAATTCTGTCTGATATAGAAACTTGAGGTTTTGGTTGTTCTGGTTTGGATATTTCTGTTTGGGTAAGGGTTGATATTGTAGGAGTTGTAACTAGTCTTGATACAAAAGTTTGGGGTGTAATATTTTTGGTAAGCTTTATAGCTCCTTCAAGATTTTTTATAAGGTTATTGACTTCTTGGGTCAAGGTTGCAATTTGTTCATTCTTCCTCTTGATTTCTTCTAGTATCATTTCCATCGGTTGAATATTCTTGTTATCCCTGTCCATTTTCTCTACTAAGAAAATCTGCAAGAATATTTTTAGTACCTGATATATTTTTAATAATAAAATCATAACAAGTAAATAATGCTTGCCAATTTCTTCTCTTATTTAATTCTGGTAAAGGGTCAATTTTATTGAATATAAATGATCTTACTTGAGTGTTATCTGTTCTTACAACAAATTTTACAGGTAATAAATGATAATGAAATCTTTTAATTCCTAATTTTACCGCTAATAATTCCTTTTCATTAATATGATAATTATTTTCATTGGGTTTCCAAGTTACAGCTGCATATCCACATATTAAAGGGTTTTCTTTATCAATATCATCTTTTTCAAAAGCTACTAATACTGCTCCCCATCCTATATCACTAGCATCTGTAAATAATTCTAATTGATCAGTATCTTTGGGTAATCGTAGTTTAGGTAAATTTTCTACCTTTGTTTTTAGTACTCTTATTGCATTTGTATGATCTTCTTTCCACTCAAAAGTTTTATTTTTCTTTATTAAGTCTTGTAAAGGTTTTCTTAATTTTGGTAAGTCTTTTATATAATCTGAATCGTAATTTACTATTTCTAAGAATTGTTGTACTTCTTTTTTATTTTCTAAAGTTTTTTTAAAATTCTTTATTTTTGTTGATATATGTTCTTGTAACTGAATTCCTTCAGAATCTATAATATATCCTAAATATTCTATTTTGTGTTTAAATATTTATGATTTCTTTTCTGATAATAGGATTCCATATTTTCTAATAGTTTGAATAAATATATCTAGATGTTTTGAATGATCTGATAAATTGTCACTAAATATTAATATATCATTTATATATACTAGAATAAAATCATTCATTTCTCTAAATATTTTATCCATTCTTCTTTGGAATATTTGTGGGGCTGTTCTTAATTCAAATGGTAGTACTATCCATTCATAATGTCCTTGTGGAACGCTAAATGCTGTTAAACATCTAGATTCCTTTGTTAATTTTATTTGTCAGTATCCGCTTTTACAATCAAATTTACTAAACCATTTTTTATTACTTGTTTGGTTTATTAAATTTCTTTTATATGGTAAAAAGTATCCATCAAATATAGTCTTTTTATTTAGTTCTCGATAATCTATTACCATTCTAACTTTTCCTCTTTTTACTTCATATTGATTTCTTACTAAAAACGCTGGGCTACTATGCGGACTTTTACTTTCTTGTATTAGTCCTAAGTTTAATAGTTCTTTTATTTGAAATTTTAACTCCTTTTGATCTGTTGGACTATATCTTATTGGTCTGTTTCTAATTATATCATTAGGATTTATCAGTTTTATTTCAGCGTATATTTTTTCTTTTTCCCATAACTTCATTGGATGTTCTCCAAAATTTATTTCTAAGGCTTTTAAATATTTTTGTTTTAATAGTTCTAAATTAGTTTTTCTTTCTGCTTTAATATTACTTATTTCTATTGATTTTACAGGCACTATTCTTTTTAATACTATCCATTTTTCACAAGGTGTTAACAAACTTATCATATCTTGTTTTATTATTTGAGTTTTAAAAAAATCTAAAAAGTTATTTTCTAGTAACATTTGTTGTTTCATATTATTTTCTAGGTATATTATAGGTAACCTAAACCTTATTTTTCCTAATATAAATCTTACATTTTCTGCTATTATATCTATCTCTTTTTTATGGTTATTGAATCCTGTTACTATTATTCAATTTTTAGTATGTTTCCATTTGTGTTGAGTAAATACTTCTTCTTTAGCTAAACAAATATCTGCTCCGCTATCTATAAATATCTTTTATTTTATATATTTAGTATGTTTATATTCTACCCATGCTTCAATATATATAGCTACCATTTTATTCTATTCAGTAGTTAAACTTTCATCATTACTATCATTTTCATTTATATAATTTATTTCTTCTGGTTCTGTTTCACTTATATAGAATACTTCTTCATCATACCAGTTATTATTATCTTCTCTTATGTATTCTAATTTCATTATTAATTCGGTAGTATCTATGTATTTTACTCCTTTTTGTTGTAGTTTAGGACACTTATTTGCATAATGTCCTTTTTCATTACAGTTCCAACATTTACAATCTGCTATTTTTGTTTTATTTTTTTTTCTAAACTTTCTCTTATATCTAAATCTCTTTCTATTTTCAGGAGTATTTCTATATTTTTTAAATTTTCTTCTTTTAAATCTTCGATTAAATGGTTTATAAGGTCTATAGGTTTTATTTTGTTTTTTATAATATTCATTTTGATTATTATAATCTGTTTTTCTATATTTCCTATATTTCTTTCAAGTTTTATAATTTTGATTATCACATCCAAATATTAATTTTTTCTCTGTGAAATTACAGATTTCTCTTAATCCTTGTTTTTTATCCTTTTTAATTCTCTGTTGAATTCTATATTCCTCACATTTTCGAGTTAAATATGCTCTTAATAATCTAATTCTTTCTCCTAATGTATTTTCCTTAGGTTCTAGATTATTATATTCTTTAGTTATTTCGGTATTATAAGGTGAAGTTAAATGATCATAATACAGTTGTTGATATACTAAGCTTTCATTAGGTAAAAACTTAGCTTCATAAAAGAATTTAGTAAAACTTATAGTATATTCTGGTAATTTACTAATCCTACAACATTTCATATTATTTAGATACATTGTTATCTCTAATTTTCTTTCTACTGTTATATTTTCTTGAGCTACAAACCATCTTTCTCCTATAAATTCTCTTTTTAATAATATATCAAATGCGTTTAACGTATCTTTCCAGCTTCTAGCATACGTTCTTACTTGTCCTTTTAATTCATAAATAATATTTTCTAACCAAAATGCTGCTTTTCCTACAATTGTTTTTGATATTAGTTCAAAAACATAATCCAGATCTTCTATATTTTTTGAATTCATTAAGGCTATATACATCCCTAATTTCCAATCTTTTATTCTTCTACTTATTTCTTGATCGTCGTAGACATTATCTAAATCTAGAAAATATCCATTTATATTTATTCCTTGGTTTATTGATCCTATGAAATCTTGTACTTCATTTTGTTGTCCTATAGGTATATTTCCTGGCATTTTAATATTATTTTTAGTTATTATATAATCTTCTATTTCTTCTTCTAGGTATGCATCTTTATCCATTATATTATCTGATTCGGTTTCATAATTTGTTTGTTTATGCGAAGTTTCTCTTTTTTCAATATCACTTTCATCGCTTTTTTCTTCATTTGTTATAATTGCATTTACGGTTTTTCCAAGGGCTTCTAATATTTCTTCATTTTCTTTTATTATTATTTCCTTTTCCTCATTATCTGATTCTTCTAAGTAATTTAATCCTTCTTCTCCTAGATTACTATCTGATTCACTTGTATTACTATTCTCACCTTATTCTTTATTCGTTTCTGGATCACTATCGTCAGACTTAATAATTTCCTTTCTTTGTAATTCTATCTTTAATTGATTAATCTCATTTTTTAAATTATCTATTTCTTTTAATACATTTATTACTTCTAACTTTGTTTCTTTTAATTCTTTCTTTTGGGTTTTATATTTTTTTTATAAAATTTATATTTATTTAACCATTCTATATTGGTTTTAGTTTTTAATTTAGCATTTTCTTTTCTTAATTCTTCTAATTCGTCTTTTCTTATTTCTTGTTTTATAGGTTCATATTTTTGTCTTTCTTTTTCCATTAACTCTTTTCCATGTTTTTTAAGAAATGTTATAGCACTATGTTCTGTTATTGACATTTTTCTAGAATTTTCCTGATTTATGAAGTTCTGCTAAACCATTTATTGCTCTTTTAACCCCTATAGTCATTTTCGATTTCGATTTGCTTATATCCATTAATATAGGTTCTTTAGTTCTTCCTATTACTGTTATAGGTACTATTTCTGGTTTTTCTGTTTCGTCTTTAATTATTTTATTTTCTTTATTTTGTTCTAAACTATTTTGTATAATGGTTAACTTATCTAATATTTGTTTAAAGATTGGGATTTCTGACATATTCCATAACACTGTTATTTCTTCCTTAATTATTTTTCTATTAATTTCTTGATTTTCTTCCATCTTTTTTTAATATAGCGTTTAAACTTTCTTTTATAAATATTTCGTTCCAAATATCTTTTATTTGGTTTTCAGTATTATTCATATTTATAAACTCGTTTTCTCCATTCTCCTTCAATTATCCATGTTTTTCTTTTCTTACCTTTTATTTTCTCTAATTCTTTTACTTCTTCCTCTAGTTTTTCTTTTTCTTTTAAGTATTGTAGTTCTTTTTCTTGAGACATAATTAATGTTTCTTTTATTATCTTATTAATAGTTTCTATTTCATCTTTCTTCTCGTTTATCTCCTTTTCAGGGTTCATATTCTGTCTATAAATTTTATGTTAGGTCACACACACACACTGTAGAGGGGGTGAATACAGTGTATAGTACACTCAAATCGAACTTAAAGAACTTGAGTAACAGAAAACAAACTTTATTGAAACAATAAACTCTGTTATAATATGGAACTGTTACCTCTCAGTGATGAATAAAATATCACGAGAGCTGCTAGGGTTATATATATTAATAACTTCGATAATGATAACACTTATAGTGTAAACCCTATGCCTGTGTTTATATATTACACAGTTACAAGATAATCGCTAATTGATATGGAATATAATTCTGCTTCCTAAAATATATCAATCAGATATCTTCTATTCCAAGTATTCCATTCTTCATGAAATTCCTTCTTCATGCATATCTCTTCTTATGTTTTATCTCTATCTTCTTTCCTTTAATCAGCTACTGTCCTTATCTGATCGTCCTTCAGCACTTAAGTTCTGATATCTATCTTCTGATGATTATCTCCTGATAATATAAGTACTGATATCCTTAAGTCCTGACTTCCAGTATAAGCACTGATCAACAGTTAAGTACTGATCTATCCTGTTCACACAAGATCTGAAAGCTAAACATAAGACATATTAGCCATGACATTATCAAATATATCTAACAATCTCCCCCAACTTGTAAATTAACAAAATATACAAGTTAAACAGATATTTGATGATGTCAAAAACATTAAGTACAAATGCATGAGAAATAGACTAGATAACTACAACTTACAGTCCTTAAAGTTTTACCAATTTCAACTTCTGATAACAACTTCAATCTGCATAAATATCAGAATTTAAGCAGTTATAGATCTTCGACTTGGCTTCATCAACTTCTGATCTCTCTGATGTCAGGAGTTGTTCTGAGATAGTTCTTCAACAAACATTTCTCAACATATCTTAGTTCATCAATCATTCTCCTTTTAACACCTTTAAGCTCTGCAGTATCTTCACCAGTTTGAAAGATTGCAGCTCTGAGATCATTAATCTTTGCTTTCCTTAACTCCTGATCTAGTCTTATGACATAAGCTTTGTCAGATTCAAGATTGAATTCAAGTCCCTTAATACCAAGATACGTTCTGATCTGTGCAGTATTAGGCTTCATATCAACAATATCCCCATTGTGATCTCTGTACTTTGGAACATATCTGCCGTCAGACTTAACAGAATAAAGCCTTTTCTGTCTCTGAATCTGTTCTTTTAAGTAGTTTGCAGCAGTCTCTGTTATTCTGTCATCCACTTGAAGTAAGAAAAGTACATGCTCCAATTCTTCAAAATACTTCAAAGGAATGGCATTTTGTCTTATATGATAAACCCTACCATCTGTCATGAAATACAACATGATGTATTCTTTCAAGTAGGTGTGGTAAACCATCAGTACAGATTCTAGTTGATTCAATCTCTCAGGAGTTGCTCCAATACCTGGTTCACTCAAGGAAGTTGGATCATCGGTAGTGTTGTGTACTCTTCTTTCATCAGCACTTCCCAATCCAGTTTTATCTCTAGCTTCCTTTCCAGTAACTACTCTTGCTTCAAAACCACTTGGAGTAGTCTTCAAAGATTGAGTCTGTTTTGCTTTAGTGAATCCTGGTAGGAGTGTTTTAGATCTATTTTGTGATATCAAGTTAACTTGAGCATTGTCAGAGGTTACTTGCTTCTTCTGAATATCAGAACTTACAATTTCTTGACTCTGAACAACTTGAGCCATGTCAGAGGTTGTTTTAAGAACTTTTCTTGAAGTCAGAGCAAGATCATCTTTTCCATCAGTAATTTCTTCTTTCTCAGGAGATACATAAGGCTTGATAGGTTCACCAACCTTTTCTTTACCCTTGGATCTTGGATCTATCTGTGGTTGTGATCTAGTCAAAGTTTCTTCAGTATGTATCCTTTCTTTGATCACAATACCTTTAGGTTTTGGAAGTAACTTTTTACCAGAAGCTTCAGATTTAGATGTGACTTTCTATGATTTAAGTCTGGCTTCTTCTTTCTTTAAACTTTCCAAGTCCATCCCTGGATTTTCTTGAAGAAATAACTGTCTTGACATTTCCTCATCAAGATCTAGAAGTTCATCAGAACTTATCCTTTTACCAGCAGCAGAACTTATTCTTTTCCTAGTATCAGAACTTGTTCTGTGACTATCTTGTCTTGATGTAAACCTTCTACCTTGACTATGACCACTACCCATTCCAGAGTTTCCTTGGTCATCTTTTCCATCATCCTTTCCTTGCAGTGTCTTGTTGGTTTTGCATTTGGACTTAATTACCTTCTCCCCCTTTTTGGCATCAGCAGGTAATAAAAGAGAGATAAGTAGTTCCACTGAGGTCTGGATTTCAGTAAGTTGCGATTGCTGAGAAGCTTGGTTTATCAGAATTTGATCAATCTGAGCTTGTTGCTTCTCTTGAGTTTTCTCAATATAAGCAACTCTGTCAATGGTAGGTTGGAAGAACTTTTTCTTATCAATTTTCCAAACTTGTTCCTGTTTGATAAAGTTCTCCTGAATCTTGTGTAGCTCTGCATGAGTGTTAGAATGAAGACCTTGTAAATGTTTAGTACTCAATGCAATGACTCTAAGCTGGGTTTTAAAATCATCAGAATGTAACATTTCATCAGCTTTAGTCAAGTGCTCAGCAAGATGTAAAGCATTTGGAACACAGGAAACTAAGTTCCATTCCTTAGTCCACTCCTGACCTGCAGGAGTTTCACTCCAAGGTACTGGTGCATCCCCGATAACAAACTCCTTTACCAGTTCAGACTTTGGAAGAGTCAGTGGAGGAGTATGTCCTGAAGGACCAGCTTCATCAGCATCTACAGTTGTAGCAGCCTCACCAGTATCTCCAACATTTGCAGCATCAGAACTTAGAGAATCGGTATCTTCTGATAAGGCAACAGTGTGAGTAGTGTACTTTCATCAGAATATCAAGCAAGATTTAACAACACAAGATAAAATAACTCAGAGACAAAATCTTGAAGTAAAAACAACTTTCATTAATATATCAAGACAATACATTGATGAAATGAAAATTACATCAGTACTTATACAAGATTTTCCCTAAGCTTCTAATCCTAACGTCAATAGCTTTAGTCCTAGCTAAGAAGCCTGACAAAGCTGAGGATGAAGAAGAACAGAAAGAAGATGAGATTAAGTCATCTTCCTCTTCCTATCTTCGACGAACAAGATGGCGAGTCGTATGATTCGCTCTTGCTGACGGATAGCTTCCCGCCTTTCCTCCTCCAGGCGCTCCAGATGGCGATGATAATCCATCTCGAAGAATAGAAGGTGAGCTAGCACCTCCTGTGGGACAGAGTCCCAGATCTCCTCAGGAATGGCTGTTACATGCCACTCCTGCTGCCAGTCAGCACAACTGAGCTCCATTGTGAAGGTTTGTGTGTTCAAAAACATGTTGTATCGAACCATTGTGTTTTTGACAGAAGAAGAAGGATAAGTGTGTGAGAAGAATGTGATGGAAAGACTGATGTGAAGTGGTTGTTTAAATAGGCAAGAGAATGCCAAGAGACGCAAAGATATTTAATGCTGACAGGTAGAATTAATTCTACCTCGTCTCCCTAGACTTTGAAAAAGAGTAACAGTCATTGAAAAGAGGAAGCATGGTCTAGACTGCACAAGACACAAGAAATAATGGACTGTACAAGTACAAATACCATTAATCCTAATCATAGTGACTATTAATCTTCCACTTCAACATATTCGAGTTCGAACTGAGACTGTTATCAAATTTTATTCACAGATAAGCCAAGTAAAGGATTAGACTGAGAAATCAGAACTTAGACCTATACCAGAACTTAACAGTCATCAGAACATAATTTCTTAACTCGAAAAAGGAATGCCCATCTTAGTAAATACTCATACAAGTTCTGAGTTATGGACGTCAGAACTTAATCATCAGAACGTGGAACTTAGAACTTGTCCTCAGAATTTGTGCAAAAATGACACAATGACTGTTTATCTAAAATAACATAGACCACCACAGAAATTTTCATCATTCAGATGGAGTGATTAGTGTGTGCATTAAGCTAAAAACAGACAAAGAGTAAAGGCTGATTCACTTCAGTATATCTTAGAAATAAGGCATAACTAAAATTTTGCTAAAGATCTGTCATTGTCCTGAAACCTACTGATGAATGAGTTCATGCTTGAGTCCACCTCATCTGTTTTGTGCTCATTTTATGCATCTTTTGAAATTCTATTTTACAGTGGCTTCTCAGTGTAAGTGAGTCACGACTGTTTATTAGAATTTATGCTATTATCAGAGTATTTCTCCAGTAATCATAGAGTGTGAAAAGTCACCAAGAAAATATTTTGCTTTTCTAATGCATATTTACTTAATACCAGCAATGCACTTGGGTCGTCCCTTTCATATTTTTACTCTAGATCTCAAAGGAGTACCTGATTTTATTCTTTAATCTTTTTGCTTTTTCTTTTGATAAGAGAGGTCTATCAGCACTTAGTGCACTCAGCAGTTTTACTAGTATCAGAACTTAACAGATGAGTAGCATTATTCTAATTTGTGACTTAGTAATAAGATATACAAAGTAAACTTAACTAAGCTCAATTATCAGAATTTGCCAGTGTCATAAGATTTCCATTGAAATAATTACTTCTTTCATGGAGTCATTTGTTTATTGAAGACTACTAGGTCAGTATCTAGCACAGTTATCCTCATAGGATTGAATAGGTACTAAAACAAACATATCACTTATCAGAGTTTAGAAACATATATCAGACAACAGTCAGTACTTAAAGACATTTATCAATTTAGCACAGAATACACAATGATATTAATTCTGTAAATACTGAGCATAAAGTCTGATAACACAGAACAAGTCTAAGCAGATTTAAAGAAAGAACCTGAAACCATTCCAAGTTCATTTACCAATCTTGTAAAAGTAGCTTCACATAATGGTTTTGTGAAGATATCTGCCAACTGTTGATCTGTGGGAACAAAATGCAATTCCACTGTACCTTCATCCACATGTTCCCTGATGAAGTGGTACCTGATGCTGATGTGCTTTGTCATTGAGTGTTGAACTGGATTACCTGTCATAGCAATAGCACTTTGATTATCACAGTAAATAGGGATTTTAAAATATGTTAACCCATAATCCAGTAATTGATTCTTCATCCAAAGAATCTGTGCACAGTAGCTTCCTGCAGCAATATACTCTGCTTCTGCAGTTGATGTGGAAATTGACTTTTGTTTCTTGCTGTACCAAGAAACCAATCTGCCTCCAAGAAATTGGCAGCTTCCACTTGTGCTTTTTCTGTCAATTTTGCAACCTACAAAATCTGCATCTGAGTAACCTATTAGTTTAAAATCTGATTCTCTAGGATACCATAATCCCAGAGCAGCTGTTCCTTTAAGATACTTAAAGATTCTTTTTACAGCTGTTAAGTGAGGTTCTCTTGGATCTGCTTGAAATCTTGCACAAAGACAGGTAGCATACATGATATCAGGTCTACTAGCAGTTAGATAGAGTAGAGAGCCAATCATACCTCTGTAGTCAGTAATATCTACTGATTTACCGGTATCCTTATCCAGTTTTGTTGCAGTGGCCATTGGGGTGGATGCACTTGAACAATCTTGCATTCCAAATTTCTTTAGCAAGTTTCTGGTGTACTTGGTTTGACAAATAAAAGTGCCTTCCTCATTCTGCTTGACTTGAAGGCCCAGAAAATAGCTAAGTTCCCCCATCATACTCATCTGATATCTTGACTGCATTAGTTTGGCAAACTTCTTGCAAAGTTTGTCATTTGTAGATCCAAAAATGATATCATCAACATAAATCTGGACCAAAAGTAAGTCCTTTCCATGGTTGAGGTAGAACAGTGTTTTGTCTATTGTCCCTCTGTTGAATCCACTTTCCAGAAGAAACTGAGCTAAAGTCTCATACCATGCTCTAGGAGCTTGCTTAAGTCCATAAAGTGCTTTATCAAGCCTGTAGACATAATCTGAATGTTTGGTATCTACAAAACCTGGAGGTTGTTCAACATATACCTCTTCCTCCAATTCTCCATTGAGAAAAGCACTTTTCACATCCATTTGAAAGACAGTAAACTTTTTGTGAGCAGCATAAGCCAAAAATATCCTTATGGCTTCTAACCTAGCAACTGGTGCAAATGTTTCATCATAATCAATTCCCTCATGTTGAGAATATCCTTTTGCAACCAGCCTTGCCTTATTTCTTGTAATTGTGCCATCACTATCAGTTTTGTTTCTGAATACCCACTTTGTACCAACAACAGATCTATTCTTTGGTCTTGGCACTAGGGTCCAGACTTTGTTTCTTTCAAATTCATTCAACTCTTCCTGCATTGCTTGCACCCAATCAGCATCTTGAAGAGCTTCTTCTACTTTCTTTGGCTCAGTCTGAGAGAGAAAAGAATTGTATAGACACTCATTTGAAGTACCTGTTCTAGTTCTGACACCTGCATCAGGATTTCCAATTATCAAATCAGGTGTATGTGATTTTGTCCACTTCCTTGCAGATGGAATGTTTTCTCTAGAACTGGATGCTCCCCCATGATCCATGCTATCTTCATTTTCATTTTCTGATGCTCCCCCTGAAACTATGCTCTCTGTGTTGGATTCTTCAGTATTTAGATTTTCAGCACTATTAGAACTTGGCTTATCAGAACTTGACGAATCAGAACTTGAAGAGCCAGATGCATGTTCTAATGTTTCTTGAGATGTGGTAGAATCTTGAGTATGCTCCCCCTGCATAGGTGCATCTTCCTTTAACGTAGTCACCACAGTTTCAATAACATCAGAGTTTAATCCGTCAGAGTTTGTAGTATCAGGACTTAGACTGTCAGGTTTTTTCAGTATCAGAATATGAGTCTTCATTTTCAAATCTCAGCTGATCATGATCAACGAAATCTTTAAGACCAGTGATCTTCTTGTCATCAAAAGAGACATTGATAGATTCCATGACCACTTTTGTTCTCAAATTATAGACTCTGAAGGCTTTTGTGGAAAGTGGATATCCAACAAAGATTCCTTCATCAGCTTTTAGATCAAACTTTGATAGCTGTTCAGGATGAGTCTTGAGAACAAAACACTTGCATCCAAATACATGAAAATATTTCAGATTTGGCTTCTTTTTCTTCACCATCTCATATGGTGTTTTTCCATGCTTGTTAATGAGTGTTGCATTTTGAGTAAAACAAGCAGTCTGCACAGCTTCAGCCCAGAAATAGGTTGGAAGCTTTGCTTCTTCAAGCATTGTACGTGCAGCTTCAATGAGAGTTCTATTCTTCCTTTCAACAACTCCATTTTGCTGTAGGAGTTCCAGGAGCAGAAAATTCCTGCTTTATTCCATGGCTTTTACAGAACTCTTCCATTATCAGATTCTTGAACTCAGTGCCATTATCACTCCTTAGAATTTTCACAGAATTTTTGACCATTTTATCCAGCTGTTTGACATGATCAATCAAGATAGATGCAGTTTCACTTTTTGTGTGCAAGAAATACACCCATGTGTATCTGGTGAACTCATCCACTATGACCAACGCATACTTCTTCTTTGCAATAGACATGACATTTACTGGACCAAATAGATCAACATGTATAAGATGATAAGGCTCAAGAATTGATGATTCAGTCTTGCTCTTGAATGAGGATTTTCTTTGTTTGGCTTTCTGACATGAATCACAAAGACCATCAGGAGCAAATACTGTGTTTGGCAATCCTCTCACAAGATCTTTCTTGACCAGTTCATTTATATTGTTAAAATTTAAATGAGAGAGTTTCTTATACCAATTCCAGCTTTCTTCAATTGATGCTCTACTTAACAGACAGATTGCAGAGCCATCATCACTTGTTGAAAGCTTAGCTTCATAAATGTTACCACGTCTATATCCTTTCAGAACAACTTTGCCTTTAGATTTACTCACAATTTCACAGTGTTCTTCAAAGAAATCAACATGATAACCTCTGTCACAGATTTGACTTATACTCAGAAGGTTGTGTTTAAGTCCTGAGACCAGAGCTACTTCTTTAATGATGACATTCCCAAGATTGATATTGCCATATCCCAATGTTTTTCCAATGTTGCCATCTCCATAAGAAACACTTGGGCCAGCTTTCTCCACAAAGTCTGATAGCAGGGCCTTATTTTCAGTCATATGACCTGAACATCCACTGTCCAGAACTAGAATATTCTTCCTGTTGCCCTGCAATCATAAGGACCACTAATTATTAGTTTTAAGGACCCAGACTTGCTTGGATCCTTTGGTCTTATTAAGTTTGTTAACATTTGCAGCGGATTTAGCATTAGAGTTTATGTTAACATTTTTCTTATCAGAATTTACATTATCAGACTTTGAATCAGAATTTATACTAGAAGGAATAATGGAAACTTTCTTCAAAGAAGGTTTTATTTGATAATAATCATAGTACAGACTATGATATTCCTTACAAGTATAAATGGAATGCCATAAACTACCACAATGAAAACAAGGATTTTGTGGTTTGTATCTAACTGACTGACTCTTAACTCCTGATTTCGAAGGTAAGGAGTTAATATTCTTATTTTTCCTGCAAAAATAAGCCAGATGGTTAGAACTTCCACAGTTATGACATGTTTTCCTAGGTGCATCAGGAACAGGTTTATAATCATTGCTTTTATTCACACCTTCCTTTCCATTCCTATTTTTCCTAGGTGATTTTACCTTGTTTGCATTCTTGACATCTTTCAGCTTATGCTTAAGCTGCTTCTTTGTCATTAAGCCTATGTTTACTTCAGCTGTCTTTTCCTGTTTTAGTTTGTCAGAAGTTAATTCCTCTTTAACTTCTGATTTCTCATTATCAGACTTTACAGTTACAAACTTAACAGGTTTTAACTTTGGCTTTTGCTTAACAACAGGCTTAATTTCTTCAGTTCCTTTATCATTCTTATTTTCTCCATAACCTAAGCCCTCTTTCCAATTTTCACTACTTAGCAAATTTTGAGTTGTTCTGCCAGAGTTAGTCCAAATCCTGATTATTTCTCTTTCCTTTTCTAACTCAGTTTTTAGAGATTCATTCATTTTTAGCACTTCATCCCTAACATAAAAAGCATCATCTCTATCCTTCTGAGTTTGATGGAATATGACTAATTCTTTTTCTAAGAAATCATTTCTTTTCTTATATGCAAGATTTTCAGAAGTTAATCTTTCACATATTAAAGTTTGATCTCTATAGCTAACAAACATGGTTTTAAGATATCTTCTCAACTCATTAATATCATCAGTATGAAAAGCATAAGTAGTCTGAGGTACCTTTGTTTCAGCAGCTTCAGAACTGCTCTCAGCACTTTCTTTATCAGCATTTGCCATCAATGCATAGTTTTCCTCACTTTCAGAGTCTGAAGTGTCTGTCCAGCTTTTCTGCTTTGTGACAAGAGCCTTGCCTCTGTCACCCTTTACCTTCTTGCAGTCAGGAGATATGTGGCCTTTCTCACCACAGTTATAGCATTTAACATTGGTGTAATCTCCTCTGTCAGACTTTCCTCCTCTGCCTTCAGATCTTCTGAAATTCTTCTTATCAGAACTTATGCTTTTCCTGGAAACCTTCTTTCCCTTCCTGAACTTCCTGTATGCAATCTTTGTGATTCCTTTCACCATAAGAGCACACAGCTTCATCATCTCCTCATCAGCATCAGTCTAAGGCAAGCTTTCAGAATCTGAGTCATCATCACTCTCAGAACTTGATGACTCAGTATCAGACTTTATGAAAAGAGCTTTACCCTTGTCTTTCTTTGAGGAAGCTGCTTTGGGGAATTCTTCTTCAGCCTTAAGAGCAACTGTCCTTGACTTTCCTCCTTTCCTCTTGCTTCTTTGTTCCATCTCCAGCTCGTGTGTCTTGAGCATTCCATAGATTTCATCAAGAGTTGTTTCATCAAGATTGTAGTTGTCTCTTATTGTCGTTGCCTTCAAATCCCAGCATTCAGGAAGAGCTAACAGGAACTTAAGGTTTGAATCTTCAAGATCATACTCTTTATCAACCAATGACAAATCATTCAAAAGTTTGACAAATCTATCATATAAATCATTCAATGACTCATTAGTCTTTGAGTCAAAGTGTTCATACTCTTGAGTGAGTATTGTCTTCCTGTTCTTCTTAATTGTGTCAGTTCCCTGACATCTTGTTTCCAGAGCATCCCATATCTCCTTAGCAGTCTTGCAGTTGATTACCCTGTTTGACATTACATTATCAATGGCACTATGCAGTAAGTGTCGTACCTTAGCATCCTTAGCAATTGATGCTATGTCCTCAGCAGTATAATCACTCTTCTCCTTTGGTACGGTCATTGCTGCTTCACCTGCAACTACAACAGCGAGTTTGGTTGGTTTGTGAGGACCTTCCTTGATTCTATCCAGGTATTCTGGATCTGTTACTTCCAGGAACATGGTCATCCTTACCTTCCATATGGGATATTCAGATGGTCTCAGTATGGGAACTCTGATGGTCTCATACCGACTCTGAATTTGTGTCTTTGGTGGTTCCTCAGTTGTGGTAGGCTTAGTTGGAGTTTCTGTGTCCGACATGATTGTGTTTGGATCTTTAACTGTATGTAAGTTAACAGATAGGCTCTGATACCAATTGTTAGGTCACACACACACACTGTAGAGGGGGTGAATACAGTGTATAGTACACTCAAATCGAACTTAAAGAACTTGAGTAACAGAAAACAAACTTTATTGAAACAATAAACTCTGTTACAATATGGAACTGTTACCTCTCAGTGATGAATAAAATATCACGAGAGCTGCTAGGGTTATATATATTAATAACTTCGATAATGATAACACTTATAGTGTAAACCCTATGCCTGTGTTTATATATTACACAGTTACAAGATAATCGCTAATTGATATGGAATATAATTCTGCTTCCTAAAATATATCAATCAGATATCTTCTATTCCAAGTATTCCATTCTTCATGAAATTCCTTCTTCATGCATATCTCTTCTTATGTTTTATCTCTATCTTCTTTCCTTTAATCAGCTACTGTCCTTATCTGATCGTCCTTCAGCACTTAAGTTCTGATATCTATCTTCTGATGATTATCTCCTGATAATATAAGTACTGATATCCTTAAGTCCTGACTTCCAGTATAAGCACTGATCAACAGTTAAGTACTGATCTATCCTGTTCACACAAGATCTGAAAGCTAAACATAAGATATATTAGCCATGACATTATCAAATATATCTAACATTTTAATTTATTCTGATCATTTATTTCTATTCCTTCATTCGTTATATTATATTTTATTTCATTTAAGAAATCCATTCTTAATAATAGTTGATAACTAACGTCATTTTCTATCATTCCTAGACTTATATTATATTCTAAGTCTAAAATTTTTAATCTTAATTTTATACCTTTTGTTATTATTGTTTCTCTCGAACTATTTGGTTCAGTTATTATTTGAGGTTATACTTCCTCACATTTGTTTGAGTCAACTTCAGTTATATGTATTTGACTTTTTGTTGCTCCAGTATTTATTTCTGTTATGACTTCTTTGGCAAATATTCCATTAAATATTATTGTTTTTATTCTTAATTTATCTGATTCATAACACGGTAATTTTATTAAATCTAATTTTCTACTGGTCATACTCATTGATCTAACTAGTTTTATAGGGTTTTGTTCTCTTCTAAAACTTAATCTAGATCCTTCCAATATTGGTTTAATTCTTTGTGTAACGACCGAGAATTTTGCGTTGTAATTAAGAAAGTAAAGTATGTGTTATGTGATGAGATTATGTGATTAAGTGGTGATTATTTGTCTTATCTGTATACTAGAGTTAAGGAGCGTGGATAAAAACGTTCCAATTTAAAGAGTCAGCTTAGGAGTCAAGCTGTGGTTTCGGGCCGTCAGGTAGAACGGAACCCGTCCTAATATGAAAATTAAATAATATAAAATGTGAATTATATGTGAAGTGAATGAATGAAGTATTTCGTCTTAAGAGACGTGTTGATTGGCAAAGGTAATGAGAAGCGTATTCGAAACGCTGAGCGTCGGGCCGTCAGGCTGAACGTGACCCGGTACACATAAAAAGAGAATAAAGATTAAAGAGGGATAGATTCTATGATCAGACCTGATTCGTTATGTGACTATATGTGTGTGATTGCTTGACTGTGTTCATGATTATATGTTTTGTGTTAATTTCTGTGAATTTTAAAGGAATTATGTGATTTACATAAGGGTTTATTTAACCTTCGTACATTTTTATAAAATCATCTGAGATGGATAAAAACATGGGATTCATTCTGTTATCTTCGTAGAGGTCTTAGAGACTTTTTAAAAATGATAAGTGAATTTAATTGTGGGTCTTTGCATTTTTAAATTGATTTTATGTGGAAAAGGTATTTATTAAAGCGAGTTTGCGAAATTCATATAAAATCAACCGCTCGCTCAAATTCTTATTATGAGTAATGGATGAAAAGCTAATTTCGAGACCTACGTGTTAAAATTGTCATTTTCAATAATTCTCGACTTTCCGAGAGAGAAATATTTTTATTTTGAATTTTGTTACATTTGAGTAAAAAGAGAAACAAAATGCAAATTAAAAAGGGAGTTATTAGATTACCATTTTGCCCTTGTGTTGGTGGAGTATAAATTACTCCTTCCTCCCCATTTTCTTCTTTCTTTTCCGTGCACTCACTCTTTTCTCTCCTCTTTTTCTTTCACTCTCTCTCTCTCACTCGAACAACTCTCTCTCGGCTCTCTCTTCAATTTCTCTTGGTATACCTCCTTTTTCCTTGATCAAACTTATCAATCATCCCTAATTCTTCTTGATAAACACTTATGTGTAGGTAGAAGTGTGTGCATGTGTGTATTGGTGCTTGCATGACGAAGTGTGTGTGTGTTTTTGGGTTCGGTTTTGAGCCAAGAACCCAGGGCTTGCTTGATTAGTTCGTATCCTATGATTATTGTGCTGAAATCAGTTTGCATGTGGTGTTGATGCATTTCTTTTGAGAAATCGGGGGTTTCGTGGTTGGACACCCTCGAATGAGGGCACCACCGTGAAGCCACCGCCACCGGTGATGAACTCCGGTGAACCGGTGGTGAGCTATGATGTTAAAAACTGAGCTCTAGAACCTTAAGATCACTTATTTATGTTTGCATGTGGTGTTTTGATTAAAAGGCCGAATGGCCCTTACTATTTTAAGGAAATCAAGTTGATTATATTGAAATGCATGAGTCATTGATTTGATGTTGAAATATAGGTGGATTTGTGATTCAAGAATTAAGAATATCAAGTTACATGATTGTTTTTGAAAAAGGCCGAATGGTTTTAATCTTTAAGGTTGTTTGATTTGAATTAACTTGTTTAAAATAATGAGGGATTGTTATTAGATTAAAAAGGAATGAAAATATTGTTGCATGCTAAGTTTAGGTTCGAATTTTTGTGTTAATAAGAAAGGAAATTGATTTTTGTTGGATAATCTTGGTAAACACTAAGTATAAATGGACTAAAAGTGATTGCATGTTAGTTTTAAAAAGGATCAAGATGTGCATGTCAATGATTTGTCCTTGGGATGTGAATTTGAGTTATTGCCGAATGAAATTGAGTTAAAATAGATTAATTTGATGAATGAATGGATGTATGTTGTAATTTAGATAAAAATCAATTGTGTTAAGGAACTTAGTTGGCTTACGTGATAAAGATAAAGTGTTTGATATTGTGCTAAGTTAACATTGAATTGCATATGAGCATGTATGTATGTTTTGGTTCGAATGGTTGTTGATCAAGAAAATGGTGCTAGTTTAAATGTGAAATCATGTTAGAACTAAAGTTGTATGGTGTAATTTTGAGAAATTTGATTGTATATGTATAATTATGGTTCGGATTTCTATGATTAAAAGAAAGGAGAGTGGTTCTTTAAAGGTTGTTAATTGAGATACGTGTTTATGTGAATTAAAGTGAGTATTTGATTGATTTTATGGTGGGTATTTGCAATAAGGCCGAATAGGCCATAAGAAATAAAGGTCAAAACTTGATTTTGGTAATTGAAAGAATGATTGAGTGTTATAAGTGAAAATCTTTGATTTTGCTTGATGTTTTGATTCGAATTAAGGAATAAAAGAAAAGGGAATTAAGTCGATTGATAAAAGTGATAGTATGCACGTAAATGTTTGGTTGAAAATGTGTCTAGTACTCGTAAAAGAGTAGTGTTAGTGTGATTTGAGAAATAGCCTAGGTCAAGCGAGTACGCTTTGATTGCTAGGTATATAAGGATATAAAAACTACGAGAAAGAATTGTGCTATGTGCTATGTGATGTGTGCTTATTTGTATAAGCTATACTCGTATAGTTCGAGTCAAAAATATAATCGAGTTATCGTATAGAGTGATCGTTCCGGGAACGAGAGTTGGAAATCTAATTAAGATTTCTGGTTTTATTGTAGATTCGGAGCGTGAGGGCATTCGGGCTAGGAAAGGGAAAAGTATATTAGGTGGCAGTAGTTCAACCCTCAGGAAAGCAATTTCAGGCAAGTAACTCTGATTACTTGTGTAAATGATTATAAAGGAAATGTTGTTCATACCATGTAGAGTATTGAACTGTTAAAGTATGAAACCCTTGCTTTATGAAACCCTGATATTGATTTGAAGTACCCTTTGTTCTTGATAACCTGTTATTGATAATCCTATTGATTTCACCCGTTGATAATCTGCCTTTCTGTTCAAGTTTCCTATAATGCCATGATCATATTGAACCTTTAATTATCTTGGTTAACTCTGTTTAATGATACCCTGTTTCTCTTGATCGCCCTAATGATCCCTAAGTTATTTCTGATCCTTCAAATTTAGTACCTTATTAACCTTGATACAGAATTCTTGAGAATTGTTCCTTGCGTATCTTTGATTCACTCCCTGAACTTTGTTTCTTTAAAAATCTGGATTAAGAATGAGTTTCGACTTGAAAGAGTCCGAATGATTTCAAAGGCTTGGTAATGATAAAATGAATTTTAGAAAACCTATTGTTTTCCAACTCAAGGTTTTCCAAATGAATTCCTGATGGATTGGATTGAGACGTAAGAGGCTAGTGGGACTAGTCCAGTCATGGTAAGAGGCTAGTGGGACTAGTCCAATTTAAGGCTGAAATTATGCCGAATGGTACCTTAAAGACCAGAATGGAGGTCGATACGGGCTGATCACCCGTATATAATGAAATGGAAAGATAAGTGATCCAATCAAGGGTTCTAAATGATTATTTAAGAAAAGGAACTGAAACTTTTATTCAGTAAATTGATTTTTGGAAATGAAAATGGTTTATACTGTTTTGAAAAGAGTTGATTATGTTATTGTGGAGCTTAGAGCTCAGAACCCTGATTCCTGAAATTGTTGATCATATGAATGATTCTATATCTTGAAATACTGTTGCTTTCCTCTACCGAAAGATCTATTTTGATCCTATAATGATTTGTGTTGAATGTCGGCTTTCATCCTGTTTCGAGCCTTGTTTCTTGAAAGCCCAGTTATTCTTCAGATACCTTTCCTTATCTCAAAGAAAACAAAAAAAAATTGAATATACGGAAATCTGCCACCTAGATTAGCTAAAACAGAATGCCCTAGTTTGTTCAAAGCATATTGAGAATTGTTATTGTAGAACTGCTATTTAGTTACTTGCTGAGTTTTATACTCATTGTTTTGTCTTAATCTAACCATGGCAGTTAAGCAAGAAGATGGTCAGGCTTAGGCGCACTGCTCGTAAGAGCGTACCTGGTGGTCCCTACCGTGTTGAGGGCTTCCAGTTGCCAGAGCAGGTAGTACAGGTTATGAGTGAGCTTGCGCCTAGTATGAGGTGTTTAAAGATACAATGGGTTATCTGTCGGTTCCCAGCCGGAATCGATACTGATTATTTAATAATATTTTGGGTTTGTAAGTTATATTCGGTGATTGGTAGTTGTAATCTTGTCTCATACTTTATCCTGTTGATCCTGTTAGTAGTTAATCGGGGTTTATGCATATTTAATTAGTAGATTAGAGGTGTGTGAGTCCTCATTTCCTAACCCCGAGATTGAGGTCGTCACACTTTGTGTTAGAATTATTTGTCTATTACTAAAGTCTATTGTAAATTTTTCTGGAATTGTTATTTGAGATTCTTCTTTATGTTCAATTTTTTCTAATATATCATTATATAATTTTGGTACTATTATTCTAATTCCGTTTGTTTCTTTACATGATAGTTTCCGGTCATAGCATATACTATTTTAGTTTCTATACTAATTACTTTACTTCCCTTTTGTATTTTATTCCATCTAATTTATAATATAATGTTAAAGATTTTTCTTTATTTTCATCTCTTAATGATATGCTAAAATCAGGTTGTATTATAAATTTTAATTTCTGATATATTAAGTTTACTTTTACTACTGCTATTAATGAATCTTGTATATTTCCTATTATTCTATCGTCTAGTACATATATCTGTATAGGAGTATCAATATTTTTCTGAAAATATACTTTTATTGTTAATTCAATTGCTCCAAAATAAATATTTTTTAGTTTATTTGCTTCTTTTTGTTTTAATTTAGATAGTTCTCTTTTTATCAAACCATCTGTTATTAAATTTATTTTTGCTTTTCCATTTATCGTATCTATGTCTATTATATTTATATGTTTTGAGCTATATATCTAACTTCTTTATTTCTTTCAAAATATGATGTTTTGAATATCTTTTTTATTGTTAGTTCTTCTGTTTCACTTTGGATTTGATTATATATATCCGGTTTAAAATTTAGAGTTTGTGATGTTCCTTCTTCGTATTCATCCATTTGATAATATACATCTTGTTTTTCACTTGATTTTTCTAATGACATTTTTTCAAACTGTATTATTATCCAGTTATATTACTTGATAAAATTATTCTTTTAAGTCCTTGTATTCTTAGTTTATTATTTCTAAATGTTATTATCATATTTCCAAGTTGTTGATAACATCTTATTATTTCATCCCTATTTTTTCTTCTCCATTCAATTTCATTTTTTCTTTCTTGCAATTTATCTAGTTCTATTTCTAGTTTTTCTTGATTTTTTATTAATTCTTTTATTTTTCTATTATTTCTAGTTATTGCATTTGGATCTATCCAATTCATTTTTTAATTTTTTGCCTTAAATCATTTATTAATTTATATTGTTCAGTTAATACTTCTTTTAAGTCTTTTATTTGAATTTCTAAATTAGTTTCTTTAATAAATTTTTCTCGTTTTATTAAAAGATTTTCTTCTTCCGGTCTTCTAATTTTTTCATCTCTCTCTTCCAACATTGTTCGTAACCTAGCTATAATATCTAATTTTTCATTTATTATTTGCATACTTATTTTACAACTTTCAGTATATTGATTTATATTTTTATTAAAAGTAAAGTTTTTATCTGCTATCATGTTAATACTTTCTAACTTATAATCTTCCATAAATCAAATATTTATTTATTTTATTTATATAAATATATTAACTGTCTATATAGATTTTTCTTACACATTTGTTTTGTTTCTTTATTTTCTACTATAAAATAAATTAATAGATTTGCTATTATTTTAGACTTATAACTTTTATTATTATCTCTTAGTATTTTTGCTGAAAGTCTCATTTAATTTTTATATTTTAATATTAATATTTCGTTTTTTACTATTCATATTCATAATTACTATTCAATTTTCACTATTCATTGGTTATTATTCATTCAGAAATTTTGAACTTTACTACAGTAATTTACTGTTACACATTTGTTTTGTTTCTTTATTTTCTACTATAAAATAAATTAATAGATTTGCTATTATTTTAGACTTATAACTTTTATTATTATCTCTTAGTATTTTTGCTGAAGGTCTCATTTAATTTTTAATTTTAATATTGATATTTCGTTTTTTACTATTCATATTCATAATTACTATTCAATTTTCACTATTTAGCGATTACTATTTATTGGTTATTATTAATTCAGAAATTTTGAACTTTACTAATATTTGCTACAGTAATTTACTGTTCATTTTCTCGGCATATTTTATAGCTCGGATACAGATTGATTGGGGATGTTTTCTATATCTGTTGAACCAAATATCGTTATCTCAGCACCTGTTAGTCACCTTTGTTTTCTATATCTGTTGAACCAAATATCGTTATCTCAGCACCTGTTAGTCACCTTTATTGTGATATTTAGTGGCACGTCATATAAGATAAGTTGTGTATGTATTGTATGAATGTAACCTAGTTTACAAAAAAGTTTTTATACAAGACAGTAAGAAATCGCTAGTGCATTACAACAATTTAAGTTCTCAGAATATATTTAGCAAAATATATATATATATATATATATAAACTCTCATTTCATAACTAATCGTTTAGAAGGGGAGCCAGGTTCGACTCAAGATTGTCCCTGACTTGTTGATCGAATGGAGCATCACCAATGTACAGATCTAAAATGGAGCGGCACAAGAGTTTGCTCTGAATGCTTCCCACCTCTTTTCCGTCAACTGTAGAGAGCATTAATCAAAGTGCAAACAACAATATATAAGCATTGAGCATTGACAACTAACAGGAATACACAACCATTTAATCTCTCAAGCACCACACTCATGTCTAGTAAAACCAATTCTTCACTCATTGCTTAGAGAAACTAAGAGCTTCTGTGGAACATTTAGGTGATTAAGCCTTTCTTTTAGAAAAATAGCTAACTAGTGAGCGAGCCTTCCAATTTTTTTAATAATTACTAAATACTTGGTGCTTCACGGTCTATATAACTTATGCCTATAGTTGCTGCATATATGATAATCTTAAGATCTAGAATATGTCTTCCTTTTTATCAACCAAACCTTTTAACTTTAGACTATATGTTTGTTTATTTTATTTGAAGTACAAAACTCAATAAGTTAATATATCTTGGAATGAAGGTAGGCGTAATATCTTAGATTTCATTGTCACCTGATTACAAAAATAAAGATACACAAAGAGCTTGACATCTATAGAGGCAGTTACTTATTTGCAGCTTTAGCTCCCAAAAAGGATTCTTGTTACTTTAAAGTTAACCCATCCTCCAACATTTAATCATAGCCGCTCCTCTTCATTTCAGAATGACCTAAAGCTCTTGTTCTTCAGCCCATTCTAATTATTCTGGCACGTCTCCTTTGCGGCTTGGTCAGGGGTTATAGTTTGGTTGCATATTCAATTCAAGAATGGGTTTTTTTTCTTGGCCAGCCTTGATTATCATAGCATAGCACAATCGTGAAAAAAGGTAACGAAAATGCTTACGACTTTTAAATAGTCTCAAGATATAGAGCCATCTTTAGCCTCATATAAACATATAATATGTTGTAAAGAAAAGCGTCTAACTTAAGTATACTTTTAACTGAAAACTTTGAACCAATATATACTTTAAAAATTACAGCGCCATGACTCGATTGATCCCTATTCCCAACTTTAAATGTCAAATTTAAAAGGTCAATTTGTAGTTTTGCAACTTCATCACACTTTTTTTATTAGTATCTAAACTGCAATATTTAAATTAAACAATGTACAATCCTAATCAACCTATCTAACCAATCCAAACCAAACATACTCGGTCTGTCCCACTTCAAAGCAAGGTCTGGGGACTAATCTCCTTTCCCTCTGCCAATTGTGCAATCTCCATTCTAAACAATATATGAAATATATTGTGATGTGAAAACATTAAATACTAAATATTGTAATTTGGTATAAAGTTATAAAATTATTTGCGGTTAGAAAATATTTAACTTTGTCCCTCATCGTGGAACATCCGAACAGTGTATACTCTTATTTTATACTAAACCCTTAATGCAATATGAGAGCGTTTAAACTTTAAAGAGTAATCATTGACAATCATCGAGAAACTATATACCTTTAAGCCTAGTATCTTTCTGTAGCAACAACAGTTATCCTGGTGACATTATTCTCCTAATCCTAACTAGCAGTGTGAACCTCAAAGTCTTCTGTCAAAAAAGGGTACAAGATTGAGCAACAGGTTGTTTTAAGTGATTATTTACTGTTTTCTTCCCTCTATTTGAGCAGGAACATGACTAGAAACTGACATTCATCAACACAGTCAAGACACCAATAGAAGAGTCAATTTTTTGAAGGTGATTTCGATGGGAACAAAACAAAAAAAGAAGAATATCATAACGATCTGAAATCTACTAGAAGACTTTGAATAATAACTCATCTTACTTTTTGTCCGGAGTACATAACCTCGTTCCTTTGAAAGATCTATGGTGGATCCCCGAGGTATCTTAATGTCATCTTTAAACAGGGAAGTGAAACTGCAATACCAAGTAAATTAGGCTCGTATTATAGTTTCTATATTTTCACAAGGAATAAATGGTTTTTCGGTAAATCTATAAATAATATTCATATGCTCTTAAATATTCGATCAAGGATGCAAATTACTATTCTGTAATTGGTAGATGTGCATGTCTTACTGAAGTATGTATTGGAACATCCAAACGAGACTATTCTGTAATTGTGTATGTTTTTTATAAATTAATAAATAAAGAATATTGAAGACAAAACCTTTGAAGCAACTCTTTGTTATCGGAACCTCCAAACTTCTGTAATCTATCACCTACAGATTCTTCAAAAGCATTACGGACAGAACGGATGCTTAATCTGCCATAGACAATTTGAAGCCTGACAGTCATGCATACATTACTTTCCATGAGATCTTCATTGACATCCTTCTCCTTCAACTGAGCAACAGATAGTCTTCCATATTTCTCACTCAAACATTTCTTTATATCACTTTCATCAGCATAAACGCCTATATGATACCATATCTGCGTGAGCACTGAGCACTTTGAAGGAGCAACTTCAATTTTTTTGTTATAAACATTAAGGAAAACCATGATATTAATATTCAAGACGATTGTCCAGGCAACATTACAAGCTGCATAGTCTTTTTTTTCGAATACTACATATTTTAACAAGATGAACTTTGTCCTTTGTGAAAATTTATCCAATTCTATCTTCTACTAAGTCCTACTATGCCGCCTTGAATAGGGTGTTCCCTGTGGTAGTATAAGAAACAATATAAGTTCTCGACAAACAAACATATGATGACCCTACTTATCAGCTGTTTTTGATCATCACAACTTATCACTTATTCACTCCTTCCTCACATCATCACAACAATGGTCAAAATGTAACATTAGATACCTTTTACAAAAGAACCATTTATAGATTTAACAGTTTCACCCATAGCAGTTCCAGACATCGCATGTAGTTATCACATGATTCAAATTTCAAATACATTCCAGAACAATTACAGTACAAAGTCTAACCATTATCCCTACAGCTCATTTTTTTAATAAAAAGGTCACTAATCACTATCTTATGAAAGACTCGCTCAGAGAATAACTCTTATATAAATTTGTATTATTCATTAACTTAATGTACTTAATATATACAAGCATACATTAAGTTAAAAAATATACTATGCTTATACAAGCATGTATTATGAACTTGTACATTTTTTAACCTCATATAGACAAGTATACATACCAAGTACAAGTATTAGTCTTTGATGTCTCTATTGTGCTCCCGAGTTCAAAGTGAAGAAAAGAGAAGAGAAAAGAAGACAAACTAAATTTTCAAAATTTTGCAGAAAGAAATTTTTATAATTTTCTTTAGAAAACTCTCTCTCTATTTATGTTATCATTGTAAATGATCCTTTCACATAACCTTTTCCATATTTCCACATCTATCCTTTTTTCAAAATTTTCTCTTGTTAAAAAATTAGGAAATACGCTAGGGATGCCCGTCTAGTTTTTGATCACTTCTTTTTTTTTAACCTTATTTTCTCTTCTATTCTTTTCTCCCTTTAAAAACTGGGGAGCACAATGTTAATCTCCCTGGATACATTTTTCTTTAGCACTTGAGCCGGGTCTAAGATCAGGAAGGATGGATTGGTCTGGACTTAGTTGTGAGTGTATGGGTACCTGAAATAAAATGCCCAAGGGAGATTTGATCTCCGGAGACACCTCCAACATAAGAGCAAGTTTACCGGCCAAATTTTGGAGAGAGAAAATTAGAGAGAAGGAAGTGCTTACATATATATATATATAGGCAAGTGCTCAAATACAAACCAATATTAGAATACAAACTACAAACCAATGAGACCCACATGTTTAATCACTTTCCCCTTCGTTTTTAATTTTACTGTTCCCATTAGTTGGTTAACTTTTTTTTTAAAATAATTTCACCGTATTTTTATTCATCTCCCACTCATCGATTTGCATAGGATATTTGCTATATTTTGACGACAAATCAGTATTTAAACTTACACAAATCAGTAAACTGAAATCAGTAATAATTCCGGAACCATTACTTTTAGTGATTCTCGTAGACATAATTAGTGATTTATCGTCGAAACATATCAAATATGGTATTCATACTGATTGTTGGATGATGTAGAAAAATATAGTGAAGTTAGATTTTAAAAAGAGTTCAGTAATTGACGGGAAAAATTCAATTAAAAATAGAGGGAATTATGTGTAGTTGTGTGTGGGAGATGTAGTTTGTATTTTAATTTAGTTTGTATTGGAATAAGACTCTATATATATATATATGAATGGCTTATCCTTTGATGTTGGGGTGTATTTACAGGGGAGAGCATGTAATCTGCACATGCACCTCGGGATTCGTGAAAGGAGTTGACATAGGAGTCGTTATGGCTTGTGTCAGGCATGCCAAATATCGGACACGTGGGCACTTGTCATCTATTGGGAGCTGTATATGTTCGGGAGAGGCCATGGGCCTAGTCCCAGGGCCATAGGCCTAGTTCGACAGTCGGCCAAAACAAATTTTTGGACTGTCCTTTTAGTTGGGCTAGGCCGACTAGCCTGTCATTTGCCCCTCACTCCCTTGTGCAACTGACAAGGGAGTATATATTGTGGGAACTCTTGAACGTGACTAGGGTCAATGCTGAATGGTGCCCCTGGTTGGGGACTGTCAGATGTAGAAGCCTGCCAGATGTACGAGCTCGGAAGTTGAGTTAAGGGTAACTGATGTATGAGAAATTACCCAGATATGTTGTGGAAATTTGTTAAACAGATCAAATACTATGTTGGTGCAAAATATCACGCGGAGCAAATCAGAAGAGATTCTTCAACAAGGCATGGTTGCATGTTAAAATTTATTGGCTAAACGTTGTAAGAATTAATTATTGGTTGTATCAAAATCCTAGAGAATTTTCTTTTATCTCTATTCTAAAGGGTTTGTTTCTATCCAAGTATCGAAGGTTTCCGCCATTAGCAACAATGGTCCTCGGAGGAGCCTCGACAATTGAAAGGGTCACATGATCACATTATCAATGACTCTACAAGCATGGGTCTTAAATATTTTTCAAACCCAAATATATATACATATATAAACTACACAATGACCATAGCATCTAACCAAACATGTGTAATTGTGTATTCCACTGTAGAGTAAAGATCCAAAAAGGTAAGATTGTAAGCACACATTACCTAACTAGCATGACTGTATTCCTATAACAACAATGCACATGGTGTAGCAAGACAGACTTGCCCTATAAACTTTGTACAATTGTGTATTTGTGTTTCACCCAAAATATAATTCCCTGCTACTAGTACATAATACACACTAAAAACGGCATAAATATACAGGTTGTAATCAGGGGGGGGGGGGAGAGAGAGAGAGAGAGGTACCAAAAGCATAAACACTAATGCTCTTCAATCCCATAACATTCTTTTTCCTCAACCCAACTCCCAGAAGCTGCTGAGAATCTTTCAAAACCGGCGGAAAAGACACACCCGTCTTCGATTCAGTAATGTCTGGACGTGCAGCAGCTAAAGAAAGCGAACCCCAAATGGGATCATTGTAATTGGGTGTTAATTTATTTATCAAGAAATCAAATGTATTTTGTACAAGTGGGTTAGTGCTATTTTTAGAGAGGGAAACTCCGGCAGCGATAGCGCCAACTCCGGCAGCTACAGCGGCGGAGCAGATGGTGACGGAGCGGAAACGAGAGGTGGAAGGGGAGTTAGGTGGCCGTGACTGAGAAAACGAGAATGGGAAGCGCAAAGAAACCATTTTATTTTCTTATTTTGTGTAGCTGTGCAAGTCAGTCTATAAATGTTCTCGAGCAAGCCAATAATTTTTATTTATTATTCATCTATAGTACGGTACTTTTTATGTAAAATTGTAAATGCTTTTTAATTAAGTGTTCAGACAATAAATACAGAAAATTATAAATTTATATCATTTCTATTATTTTTTTATAATAGTGACAAATCACTGCATTCAAAAAGTTAAAGAAATAAAACTGATCAAAAATTATTAATTTCTGTAAAAGAACTCTTTATTTAATTCTGTTGAACTATATATGTTTTCAAGTTAATACGATAATTAAATTAAGTCTAATTTAGAATAGTTGTCTATTACTTTTCAATTATTATAATATTTTTAAAAAAATTAGCAAAATATTGTAAAATCGTTATAAATCACAGTATTTTATATGTTTATCGAAATATATAACCCGAAAAATAATATTTTAGGAAATTAAACCTCCAAAATCTTTAAATAAATAATAATACAATTTTATTTTAAAAAACACGAGTCCCATAAAAATAATTTGTGTACAAAAAGTGAAATTCGTAAAAAGGAGTTATTTTTTTGGAAAATACGTTTTTTTATAAAAAAAATTGAAATAAATAAATATAATATTAAATGTAACCAACTTTTTTTAATCATTTTTCAGAGAATTTCGAAAAATCGCATATAAATTTCATTCTAGTTCTAAAACTTATTTTTTAAATTATTTTTAAAATATAATAAAATTACAAATAAATTAAAAAATATGGTATGTGTTTGAGAAAGAGGATAATTATGTATGTATTAGATGACAAAACTTTAAACCTTGTAATGATATTATATAGTCTCTCTCTGTTCCATCTCAATCTGGTTCCGAGAGAGAGACAGAGAGAGAGTATTATATAGTCTGAGTTTTGTATTATATCTAGACATGATTCTTATATTTCTTTCACTCTAATAATCTGAAAATAAAAATGACTATAGATTACTAAGCATTGACGATTTTTAAAGGGTTGATGTAAAACCAGTTCCATTTAAGTTCAGAATATATAAACATCCGTATGTTGCGAAGAATGAAGTATAGTTTATAGATAATAAAAAAAATTATAAATTTGAGGAGCTTTTGGTGTTGTCAGGTTATATGAATTTTTTAAAATTTACTTACTGCTGATGCGGTCAATTCTTATCATATACTCCATTTTTCAATTTCAAAAATGAAATTTATATTTACCCATTTAATTTTATAGGTTCAATTTCCCAAACTTATCAGCTTTTAGTGTAGCTAGCTGGGTGTGGGGAAATTAACTTGGAGGTAATAGAGTTGGGCAAAGATGATTACCGTTATCAACCAAGGACAATAGACATCACCAGTCAAAACAAGATATGATTATTGTGTAAATGGCAGCTTCAATTGTATATGAACAATTTCACATGAACTGAAATTTTAATGCTTCAAAAGATTAAAGGTTCTTCAAGTTTATGAATATGGATGCTCTGTGCTTTTCTCATCCTCATTCCTTGAATGTCTACAACAACTCCAAAAATTAGAGATATCAGATTTTTATTTATTGGAAGGGCTTGTGGAGGATTTCGTGGATGATGAAGCTTCTAGTATAAATAAGAATACCGCTACATGGCTTAAATTAAACTTAGTTGCTCTTAGAGATTTCCGGACCTTAAATTTTTTTTCCAAGGTGCAAATTACAAGTGCCATGTTTCGGCTTAAGTGCAGGTGGAGGTTGATAATTGTGGATTATCTACCCTATTCACGGGTTTTGTCTTCAAAAAACTCCAAAAACTCAAAGATAGAGTAAAAAATTGCAGAAAGGAAGACATTGTTAAGGATACAACGGGTGATGAAACTTTCGAGATGAATGCGAATATTACACTCACTCAACTTAGGTGCATTGTGATATTCAAGATTTTCTATATTTTTCAATATATGTTATGTACACTTAACAAAAAACAAGTTTCAGACTAATAAAAGAGTCTTATATTCTTGAATAGTTGAGTTGAATTATACCTCTATAATAAACAACATACTCAGAGGACTCCAAATTGCTTGAATCATCAAGAGATAACCCCACTGGATCATAATATTCTCCCAAGGTTTCCGTGTATTTTATATATTTTATAGAAATACATAAATATGAAAACAATATTTTAGGAAATTAAACCGCCAAAGTTTTTAATAAATAAATAATAATACAATTTTATTTTAAAAATCACGAGTCCCTGAAAAAACTGTGTACAAAAAGTAAAATTCGTAAAAAGGAGTTTTTTTTTTTGGAAAATACGTTTTTATAAAAAAATATATTTTTTTTGAAAAAATTAAATGTAATATCAAATGTAACCAATTTTTTAAAATCATTTTCCGCAGGATTTTGAAAAATCGCATATAAATTTCATTTTAGTTATAAACCTTATTTTTTAAATTATTTTTAAAATATAATAAAATTACAAATAAATTAAAAAATGTGGTATGTGTTTGAGAAAGAGGAAAGTTATGTATGTATTGGATGACAAAACTCTAAATATTGTAATGATATTATATATGTGTTGGATAATGTGTGCACTGCTCCTCGTATGTAATTTACCACCTTAATTAAGACAAATTCGAATCACTTAATATCTGTAAGTAAATCAAATTATAAGTTTTCAAATCAATTCATAATCCGTATTTAAAACAAATAACAAACTAATTACAAGTTAATTGCAAACATTTAATAAAATAGATAAAAACCAAATTTCATAAATTTCTACTAAATAGTAACTATATTTCTACTAAATAGACGAAACTAAGTATTACAATTACATAGATCTTGGGTAATATTTTAAAAATACAGCTCCGAGAATCACTACTTTTCGAGCGCGGATAGGAAAATGATTTGTAAACATATCATTAGAAGACCTGATTAGATGATACATATGTCTAGGGCTTTCCAATATGTATACATAGTTAGTTTACAAAAGAAAAAACTATTCATCAAAACTCAAAAGTGATCGTGTACTACCAGTATATAGTATATATAGCGAGAGGCAGAGAAGCGAGAAAGAGATAAAACTAGAGAGAAATATTTACGGTTATGGGTAGTGCTGTAGACTACACATATAGATGTAGTGATGATAATGAAGCTTTGGACAGGTTGATTGCCGATTGTTTCATGGATCCTCAACCTTGTAGTAATTATTATTGTGAACCTGTGTCAGTTGCTTCTACACCGCTTGAAAATAAAGTTATTTCCAGGGATGATGTGATTTTTTCAAATAAAGAAGAAAAGTTGAATTCTTGTATTCACCCAAAGAGAGTCGTACAATTTGATGCAGTTTCAGCCTCGGAAGAAACTCAACAATTTGTAGCCAAACTTTTGGGAACTGAAAACACTAACAAGAAGATTTTAGGTATCTCAATCTAGTGTTGGTTATGGTGTCACCAAGTCCGAGTTTGCAAGTAAATAATTAAACCCCAAGCGACAGCCATGAGACAAAACGAGTCTAGGTCACGAAAAGCAATTTGTTGTCACCAATGATTACAACTCCAGATTGAAGGCCTGTAAACGAAAGTTTGATGATTCGGATGTCAAAGATGTTAAAAAACAAAAAAATTATTCCAGGGATTGTGCGTAAACAACCAAAGCAGCCAAATTGTATGGCTAGACCAATTGGAAGGCCAAGTTCAAGGAAACAATTTTTGGACACCAGGACACACAAGAATTTCAAGTTCCAGCCACTCATTTTCTAGCCTCATTTTGTCAATGTATTACAGGATTTGTAGGGTAAAAAACTTATATTGTACATCTTTAATTGTGGAACTATGTCTCAAGTTGAATTGCTGTGAAGAAAATAGTTGAAGGGAGTTTAGTGAAAGAATTTGTATTGTCTGTGCTTGTTTGGTCAATTCCGATGTTGCACTGAAGAGTTTTTGGATATCTGTTGCGGCTGTTTAGTTAGTATTTGGCAGGTGAACTTATAATTTCTGATGATTCGTTTCCAATAATTCCTTATAACGGAAAGATTTTGTTAAAGTTGTTTATACATACACTGAAGTCTCTTCTATTCACACACAACTTCTGGTTCCAGTAGATTACACAAGTTCCATTAATAATGAGGATATGAATAGTCTGAGTTTTATATTATAACTGGATCTGTTAGCTACATAGACAGGAGTTTTGATTTAAAGGATACCTATTCTGGATTCTTATACTTCCTTCACTCTAATAATCTAAAAATAAAAACGACTATAGATTACTAAGCATTGACAATTTTTAAAGGGTTGATGTAAAACCAGTTCCATTTAAGTTCAGAATATATAAACATCCGTATGTTGCGAAGAATGAAGTATAGTTTATAGATAATAAAAAAAATTATAAATTTGAGGAGCTTTTGGTGTTGCCAGGTTATATGAATTTTTTAAAATTTACTTATTGATGATGCGGTCAATTTTTATCATATACTCCATTTTTCAATTTTAAAAATGAAATTTATATTTATCCATTTAATTTTAAAGGTTCAATTTCCCAAACTTATCAGCTTTTAATGTAGCTAGCTAGATGTGGGGAAATTAACTTGGAGGTAATAGAGTTGGGCAGAGATGATTACCGTTGTCAACCAAGGACAGAAGACATCACTTTCCAAAACAAGATATGATTATTGTGTAAATGGCAGCTTCAATTGTATATGAACAATTTCACATGAACTGAAATTTGAATGGTTCAAAAGATTAAAGGTTCTTCAAGTTTATGAATATGGATGCTCTGTGCTTTTCTCATCCTCATCCCTTGAATGTGTACAACAACTCCAAAAATTAGAGATATCAGATATTTATTTATTAGAAGGGCTTGTGGAGGATTTCGGGGATGATGAAGCTTCTAGCATAAATAAGAATACCACTACATGGCTTAAATTAAAATCAGTTGCTCTTAGAAAATTCCGGACCTTAAAAGTTTTTTCCAGGGTGCAAATTACAAATTCCATGTTTCGGCTTAAGTGCAGGTGAAGGTTGATAATTGTGGATTATCTACCCTTTTCACGTGTTTTGTCTTCCAAATTCTCCAAAAACTCAAAGCTAGAGTAAAGAATTGCAGAAATGAAGACATTGTTGAGGATACAGCGGGTGATGAAACTTTCGAGATGAATGCGAAGATTACACTCCCTCAACTCAGGTGCATTGTGATATTCAAGATTTTCTATATTTTCTATATATGTTATGTACACTTAACAAAAAATAAAAAAATATGTTTCAGACTAAATAAAAGAGTCTTACATTCTTGAATAGTTGAGCTGAATTATACCTCTATAATAAACAACATACTGAGAGGACTCCAAATTGCTTGAATCATCAAGAAATAATCCCACTCGATCACTATATTCTCCCAAGGTTTCTGTGTATTTTATATGTTTTATAGAAATACATAAACCGGAAAACAATATTTTAGGAAATTAAACCGCCAAAATTTTTAATAAATAAATAATAATACAATTTAATTTTAAAAAACACGAGTCCCCTGAAAAAATTACGTACAAAAAGTAAAATTCGTAAAAATGAGTTTTTTTTGGAAAATACGTTTTTTTTTATAAAAAATTATAATTGTTTTGAAAAATATTAATGTAATATCAAATGTAACCAACTTTTTTTAATCATTTTTCACAGAATTTTGAAAAATCGCATATAAATTTCATTTTAGTTATAAACATTATTTTTTAAATTATTTTTAAAATGTAATAAAATTAAAAATATATTAAAAATTGTGGTATGTGTTTGAGAAAGAGGACAGTTATGTATGTATTGGATAATAAAACTCTAAATCTTGTAATGATATTATATAGGTGCAGGATATTGTGTGCACTGCTCCTCGTATGTAATTTACCACGTTAAATAAGACAAATTCAAATCACTTAATATCTGTAAGTAAATCAAATTGTAAGTTTTTAAATCAATTCATAGTCTGTATTTAAAACAAATAACGAATTAATTATAAGTTAATTGCAAACATTTAATAAAATAGATAAAAACTAAATTTCATAAAGTTCTACTAAATAGTAACTAAATTTTTACTAAATAGACGAAGCTAAGTATTACAATTACATAGATCTTGGGTAATATTTTAAAAATACTTGAGCTCCGAGAATCACTACTTTCCGAGCGTGGATAGGAAAGTGATTTGTAAACATATCATTAGAAGCCCTTATTAGATTATACATATATCTGGGGCTTTCCAATATATATACATAATTAGTTTACAAAAGAAAAAACTATTCATCAAAACTCAAAAGTGATCGTGTACTACCGGTATATAGTATATATAGCGAGAGGAAAAGAAGAGAGAAAGAGATAAAACTAGAGAGAAATATTTACGGTTATGGGTAGTGCTGTAGACTACACAGATAGATATAGTGATGATAGTGAAGCTTTGGACAGGTGGATTGCCGATTGTTTCATGGATCCTCAACCTTGTAGTAATTATTATTGTGAACCTGTGTCAGTTGCTTCTACACCGCTTGAAAATAAAGTTATTCCCAGGGATTATGTGATTTTTTTTATCTAAAGAAGAAAAGTTGAATTCTCGTATTCACCAAAAGAGAGTCGTACAATTTGATGCAGTTTCATCCTTGGAAGAAACTCAGCGATTTGTAGCCAAACTTTTGGGAACTGAAAATACTAACAAGAAGATTAAGGTATCTCAATCTAGCGTTGGTTATGGTGTCACCAAGTCCGAGTTTGCAAGTAAATCATTAAACCCCAAGCAACAGCCACGAGACAAAACGAGTCTAGGTCACGAAAAGCAATTTATTGTCACCAATGATTACAACTCCAGATTAAAGGCCTGTAAGCGAAAGTTTGATGATTCGGATGTCAAACATGTTAAAAAACAAAAAATTATTTCGGGGATTGTGCGTAAACAACCAGAGCAGCCGAATTATATGGCTAGACCAATTGGAAGTTCAAGGAAACAATTTTTGGCCACCAGGACACACAAGAATTTCAAGTTCCAGCCACTCGTTTGCTAGCCTCGTTTTGTCAATGTATTACAAGATTTGTAGGGTAAAAAACTTATACTGTACATCTTTAATTGTGGAACTATGTCTCGAATTGAATTGCTGGTGAAGAAAATAGTTGAAGGGAGTGTAGTGAAAGAATTTGTATTATCTATGCTTATTTGGTCAATTCCGATGTTGCACTGAAGAGTTTTTGGATATCTGTTGCGGCTGTTTAGTTAGTATTTGGCAGAATAACTTATAGTTTATGATGATTCATTTTCCGATAATTCCTTACAATGGAAAGATTTTGTTATAGTTGTTTATGCATACACTGAAGTCTCTTCTATTCACACACAACTTCTGGTTCCCGTAGATTACACAAGTTCCATTAATAATGAGGATATAAATAGTTTGAGTTTTGTATTATAACTTGATCTATTAGCTACATAGACAGGAGTTTTGATTTAAAGGATACCTGTTCTGGATTCTTATACTTCCTTCACTCTAATAATCTAAAAATAAAAACGACTATAGATTACTAAGCATTGACAATTTTTAAAGGGTTGATGTAAAACCAGTTTCATTTAAGTTCAGAATATATAAACATCTGTATGTTGCAAAAATGAAGTATAGTTTATAGATAATAAAAAAAATATAAATTTGAGGAGCTTTTGGTGTTGCCAGGTTATATGAATTTTTTAAAATTTACTTACTGTTGATGCGGTCAATTCTTATCATATACTCCATTTTTCAATTTCAAAAATGAAATTTGTTGGGAATATGTTGTGAACTTGATAATTACATTAACAAAACACCGTAGTAGATTTAACGTAGTGAAAATTGTAGCACTCGACGGTTAACCATATATAGTCCTGCCGGATGACTCAATATAGTCCCGACGGATGATGATTTGACATCCATCGAGTGAGTAGCTTATGTAACAATAAGTCATGTAGCACATTTCTGCAAACACCTTTGTATAGATTATGTAATAGCATATAAGTCATGTTGACTTTAATTAGATATGCAGAATAGGTTGATTAATTATAAATATAAGATGCCTAGTAATTCTGCATAAATGAAATGAAGTCAAGTGTCAAATGGCTACCCGACGGATGATCAACAAAGCTACCCGACGGATGATCAACAAGGCAACCCAACGGATGATATTCATGTACCCGACGGATGATCAATTCAAACATCTGTTGACAGTGACAACACAGTCACATGCGTCGAGTGTTTGCAAAAGGAATGTGGCAGCCTATTCAGCTGGGTTTTTGAGAACAAAGAAGCATTACCATTTCCATGCTATTATGAAGATATTCAAAGATGCTGGAATAGAGTAGTGAAGCAGCATGGTATTAGACTTGATAGGTTTTGTTTTATTATCTTGTCTTATTACTATATAATCTTGGTGATATATAAACCAAGAGTAGCAAGTAGAACAATAAGAAGACTAAGAAAATACATTCTCAGAGAAACAATTGTAAGCTGTATCCTATAGCATTTCTCCGTAAGTTTAGTTGTTCATATTTGTAAGCAGCTGTGAGCTATTCAAGCCTCACAGGGTTCTCTTGATATATATATATATATATATATATATATATATATATATGGTGGATACATTCAAATCCACCAGAAAGTTTTTAAAGACTTGTGTTTTTATTACTTGTGTTTTGATTTAGCTAACTCTTCATTTCGCACTTTGCAAATCAAACACTTATATAATATTAAGTTAGAACCATTTTTCATTAATCTCAAAAAGTAGCCAGAATTACATTAAACCCCCCCTTCTGTAATTCTTGTTGTATTGTTAGGGACTAACAATTGGTATCGGATCAAGCTCTTGAAGCACAAAGAGTTTAAAGATCACAACAAACGGCAAGATGAACAAGAAGGATGTTGGATTCAAGATTCCTTTTCTGGACAAAGATAATTACCATCACTGGAAGGTAAAGATGCCTCTTCATTTACTTTCTCAAGATGAGGCCTATGTGAATTGCATAGAGAGAGGTCCTTATGTACCAGTGAGAGCTGCAACTGGAATTGAGCCATCTGTTCCCAAGCCAAGGCATGAATGGTCAGATCCTGATATTGAACAAGTCAAGAAAGACAAGAAGGCCATGAATATCTTATTCAATGGAGTTGATGGTGACATGTTTGATAACATCATCAATTGCAAAACAGCCAAGGAGGTTTGGGATACCATTCAAATAATTTGTGATGGCACTGAACAAGTTAGAGAAAACAAGATGCAGTTACTAATTCAGCAATATGAGCATTTCCACTGTGAAGAAGGTGAAACTCTCACTGATATCGTTAGTAGATTTCAAAAGCTACTAAATGCTCTGAAGCTGCATGGAAGAGTCTATCAAACCAAAGACTCTAACCTCAAATTCCTGAGATCCCTTCCAAAAGAATGGAAACCAATGACAGTCTCCTTGAGAAATTCACAAGAATACAAGGAGTTTACACTAGAGAGACTGTATGGCATTCTAAAGACTTATGAGCTTAAAATAGAGCAAGATGAAAGAATGGAGAAAGGGAGAAAGAAAGGAGGGTCCATTGCACTGGTTGCTGAGTTAGAGAAAGAGAAGGAGATGAAGATAAAAGCTGTTGAGTCTACTTCAAAGGTCTATGAAAATAAGGGCAAGGGGATAGCATAAAATGAAGATTCTTTGAGCCAAGATGGTATGGATGATATTGATGAACATCTAGCATTTCTTTCCAGAAGATTTTCCAAGCTCAAGTTCAAGAAGAACTTTGGAGCAGCTAAGCCAAATAGAAATATGGTGGATAAATCAAAATTCAAGTGTTTCAAATGTGGCTTGGCAAGGCACTTTGCTGGTGAGTGTAGAAAGTCAGATTCCAGCAAGAAGAAGTTTGAGCCTGTGGATTATAAACAGAAGTATTTTTAGTTGCTCAAACAAAAGGAAATGGCTTTTATTACACAAGAAAATGATTGGGCAGCAGATGGTTTGGATGAGGATGAAGATGTCAGCTATGTCAATCTAGCCCTAATGGCCAAGTCTGATGAAACAGAGACAAGTTCTTCAAGTAATCAGGTAATCACCACTAACCTTGCATATCTATCTAAAGCTGAGTGTAATGATGCAATAAATGACATGTCTACGGAATTATATCACTTGCGTGTTACACTTAAGTCCCTCACTAAGGAAAATGCTAAAATCAAAGAAAATAATTTGTTTTTAAGTGAGAGGAATAATGTGCTAGAGTCTCAGTTTATTGAATTTAAAAAATTGAGAATAGAATGTAAGATTGCTAAGGAGGAATTAACTGAGTCCTTGAAGAAAGAAGAAATTTTGAAGAAGCAGCTTGATCGTGAACAAGAGGTGATTAAGGCTTGGAAATCATCTAGAGATGTCCATGCTCAAATCACCAAAGTTCAAGGTATTGAGTCCTTCTGTGATGCAGCCTGAAAAAAGAGTAAAGAGAAGCTGGAATCTAATTTGGTTGAAGGATTGCTAACAGATGTAGACTCGACGGATGATGAGAGTCATCCGTCGGATAAACAAAAAGGTTATCCGTCGAGTGACATAAATCCTCATCCGTCGGCTGTGAGCAAACCTGTGAGTAAAGCCAAACTTGCCAAGTTAAATGAAAAATATGGATCAGTTTCCAAAAACTTTATTTTAGGAGAATCTAGTCAAGTGAAGAAGGAGAAGAAAGTGAATGTTAGTCATCTGTCAATCAAGCAATTGAATGACAGACTAGAAAAGATTGAGGTTAAAACAGAGGTTAAAAAGAAAAATAATAGAAATGGTAAAGTAGGGATTAACAAACATAACAACTACACATCTGATAAGTATGCTCCAAGGAAAATATGTGTTAAGTGTGGTAGTGTTAATCATCTATCTGTTAATTGTAAACTTGTCATGCCTACTTCCATGATTGTACCACCTTCTTTTCCCAACATGAGTGTTATGCCTTCTATGCCTATGAATGATATGTCTACACAGGATATGAATGCACAATTTGCTAATATGCCATTTGCACCTAATCCTTATTATGATGCATTTAGTATACCTCAAATGCCATTTAGCATGCCCTACTGGAATAACATGTTTGTAAATAGCATGCCATTTCCTGTTAATCAAAATATGCAAGATAATTCTATTTTAATGAATGGTTTCAAAGGTCCAAATCAGATGACTAAGGATGAATCTGATATCCCCAAGTCAAATGAGATCAAAACTAAGAAACAAAAGAAGAAAGCTAACAAGGCAGGACCCAAGGAAACTTGGGTACCAAAATCAACTTGATTTAATTTTAATATGTGCAGGGAAACAGAAAGAATCTGTGGTATTTGGATAGTGGTTGTTCAAGACACATAATTGGAGATTCTACCTGCTCACAGAGTTCAAAGAAAGAGTTGGCCCAAGTATTACTTTTGGAGATGACAGCAAGGGTTATACTGTGGGATATGGCTTTATTTTTAAAAGTAAATGTCATCATTGAGGAGGTTGCCTTAGTGGATGGTCTCAAGTACAATTTGTTGAGTATCAGCCAGCTTTGTGATAAAGGCAATTTAGTAACCTTCAATTCGGAAGCCTGTGTTGTGACAAACAAGAGGAGAAACAAAGTGGTTCTCACTGGAGTGATAAAAAGAAATGTGTACCTGGCTGAATTTAACTCATCAAATGTAGAATCTGTTACTTGTCTTCTCAGTAAAGCAAGTCAAGATGAAAGTTGGCTATGGCACAAAAAGCTATCCCATCTAAACTTCAAGACCATGAATGAGCTTGTAAAGAAAGAACGGGTTAGAGGTATTCCTCAAGTGGAGTTTTCTAAGGATGGACTGTGTGATGCTTGCCAAAAGGGAAAGCAAATCAAAGCATCATTCAGAAAGAAGCTTGATTCAACAATTGAAGAACCTTTGCAACTGCTACACATGGATTTGTTTGGACCAGTCAATGTGTTGTCCATCTCAAGGAAAATATTTTTCCTAGTAATTGTAGATGATTTCTTAAAGTTCTCTTGGACATATTTCATAAAGTTTAAAGATGAGTCTAGTGAAATCATCATCAATCACATAAGGCAAGTCAACAATCATCCTGATTTCAAAGTTAGAAAAATCAGGAGTGACAATGGAACTGAGTTCAAGAATTCTGTGATGCGAGTATTTTGTGAAGAGAATGAGATTATGTATGAATTTTCAGCAACAAGAACTCCACAACAAAATGGAGTAGTAGAAAGAAAGAACAGATCATTTATTGAAGCTGCAAGGACAATGCTTGAAGAATCAAAGTTACCAACATACTTCTGGGATGAAGCTGTAAATACTGCATGCTACACTCATAATATTTCTCTGGTTAATCAAGCAAAATGTATGACTCCCTACCAATTGTTCAAGAACAATAAGCCAACTCTAAATTTTCTTCATGTCTTTGGCTGCAAATATTATATCTTGAGAAATCAAACTGATCAGAATGGGAAGTTTGATGCTAAAGCAGATGAAGGAATTTTTGTTGGATATGCTGTTGGTAAAGCATACAGAGTCTATAATCTGAGAACCAACATTGTTATGGAATCAATACATGTTGTGTTTGATGATAAAAAGATTGAAGGACTACAAGATGGAGATTACCATGAGAGTCTAAAATTTGACAATGTGGAGATGGTTAGTGATGACAGTGATGATGAAAGTGATCAAGAAACTACAACTAAGGATAATGCAGAAAAATCTACAACCAATGAAGCTAATAACTCAACATCCATCGAGTTAAAAAATGCTTCATCCGTCGACAGACAATCTGCATCATCCATCGGGAGACAATCAGCTTCATCCGTCGGAACTCAAAATATACCATCCGTCGGGTCATCAAAAGAAGCTGAAAGTCAGAGTAGATCACTTTCAAAAAGTCCCTCTTTCTCAAATCATAGATTTACAAACTCAGGGGGAGTTTCTAATAATTAAAACTCAATCACACATCAAGATAACAATGAGACCTCTTCATCTAGAGCTAATCTACCTCAACAAAGAAAATGGACAAAGGATGACCCCTTTGAGTTCATCATTGGTGATGTTTCTTCTAGAGTTTAAACAAGGAGAGCAACTCAAAAAGAATGTCTATATAACAGTTTCCTATCTAAGGAAGAACCAAAGAAGGTAGAAGAAGCTTTGTTGGATCCTGATTGGATTTCAGCTATGCAGAAGGAGCTAAACCAATTTGAAAGGAACAATGTTTGGAAGCTGGTACCCAAGCCTAAAGGAAAGAATCCAATAGACACCAAATGGGTATTCAGAAACAAGATGGATGAAAATGGCATAGTAGTCAGGAACAAAGCTAGATTGGTTGCTAAGGGCTACTGTCAACAAGAAGGAATAGATTTTGATGAAACCTTTTTTCCTGTTGCAAGACTTGAAGCCATCAGAATCTTCTTAGCCTATGCAGTCCATGCCAATTTCAAGGTCTATCAAATGGATGTCAAGAGTGCTTTTCTAAATGGAGATTTTGAGGAGGAAATCTATGTCAGTCAGCCTCCTGGTTTTGAAGATCCAAATCTACCTAATCATGTATACTATCTTTTGAAAGCACTCTATGAATTGAAGCAAGCACCTAGAGCCTGGTATGACACTTTGTCAAAGTTTCTTTTAGAGAATCACTTCACTAGAGGTACTGTAGACAAAACTTTATTCTTTAGAAATATTAATGGCTCTAGCATACTTGTTCAAATTTATGTAGATGACATTATTTTTTGTTCTACAGATGAAAAACTTTGCAAAAAGTTTGCCAAATTGATGCAAAGTAAGTATGAAATGAGCATGATGGGAGAACTAACTTACTTTCTTGGTTTGCAAGTTAAGCAAGTTAGTGATGGAATATTCATTAGTCAAACTAAATACATTTATGATCTTGTAAAGAAGTTTGAACTAATGGATTGCACATCTGCAAAAACTCTCATGGCCACTGCAACTAAACTTGAATTAAATACTACTGAAAAGTCTGTTGATATTTCAAGTTATAGAGGCATGGTTGGCTCACTTCTATACTTAACAGCTAGTAGGCTTTGCTACATGTCTTTGTGCTAGATTTCAGGCTAATTCTAGAGAATCTCATTCAATTGCTATCAAGAGAATTTTCAGATATCTCAAAGATACACCAAAACTTGGCATTTGGTACCCTAGAGATTCTGGTTTTGATCTAACTGGTTATTCAGATGCAGATTATGCGGGTTGTAGAATTGATAGAAAAAGTACAACAGGAACCTGTCAATTTCTAGGAAACAAGCTTGTGTCCTGGTTCAATAAAAAGAAAAATTCAGTTTCTACTTCTACAGTTGAAGCTGAATATATTGCTGCTGGCAGTTGCTGTGCACATATTTTGTGGATGAAAAACCAATTGTTAGACTATGGTCTACAAGTGGAAAGAATTTCTATTTTCTGTGATAAAACAAGTGAAATTTCCATCACTGAGAATCCAGTACAGCATTCAAGAACAAAGCACATAGACATCAAGTACAACTTCATAAGAGAAAATGTAATGAATGGTACCGTGGAACTACATCTTGTTCCACGTGAAAAACAACTTGCAGATATATTTACCAAGCCACTGGATGAATCCACCTTTTCAAGGTTGGTAAGTGAGTTAGGTATGCTTAATTACTCTTGAATCTTTTCAGATATTTTGCAAGTTGTAAAGCAGTCAGAAATTTAATTGATTTTCCAGTCTTGGATGAAGTTTTGGCTAAGTCAAAATTTACATCCCGATGGATGATCATTATCCATCGAGTTCGATCATCCGTCGAAATACTATTTGTTAATAAAATCAATTATTTTTCTGGAATTTTTATAACTCGACGGATAACTGTTTATCCGCATCCGTCGAATTGTCTAAATCCTAGCCGTTAATTTTCTGAACATTATCCATCGAATATACTTACAGTTTGTAAGCATAACACGACGGATACGTGATGGAATTTTTACAGTTTATTTTTTAAACGGCTAGTTTGGGCAATTTTTATTGGTCACTTTATTTTACTTTATTATTTTTGACAGTTTTTGAGATGGTATATAAGCAAAATTCATTTTCATTTCTTCTCTTTTATCATTCTCAATTCATCTGCTCTAACTTCTTTCTTTTTCAAAAGCAATTACCCTCTCTCTCTCTCTGAAATTTTTACTCTCTAACAATGGCACCAATCGTCAAAATCATGTCTCAAACTAGCTTTATCTATGAGAAGAACAATTTCACGGCTCTAGTGAATAAGGGGATACAGAGTCTGGCGACTACCACAAAATGGTGGATTTTGTGCAAGGCTGTAAGCTCAAATATGCCATGCTGGAGTCTCCCACTATCTACCGTGAGGTTGTGGAGGAAATATGGACGACTGCAGTGTACAACTCAACTGACAAGACCATCACTTTCACTATTAAAGGTAAGGAATTCTGTATTGATAGTGACATTGTTAAAGCATGCTTTAAGATTCCTGATAATACTGTCACTACTCCACACACAGACACTGATATTGTTAACATGTTAAACTCCACGGGTTATGCACTCACCATCTCTAAATTAAGTGAAATTAGGAGATTGGGTCTTAGGAAAAAAATGGAGTTATCTGTGTGATGTAGTTACTAAAGTATTTTCTGGTAAAATTAGCAATTTTGATTCTGTTAATATCTCCATGCTCAATATGCTCTACATGCTAGTAACTGATAAATACTTCAATTTTAGTGATCTAGTCTTGTTTGAGTTGGGGTTTAAGTTAGGGGAGCTTAATAAGAGGGGTAAGAATGTTTATTATGCTAGATTTTTCATGATGCTTGCTAACCACCTCTCTGAGGATATTATGCTTAAGAACCCAACCAATAAGTTAGATTGTTGGATTCAAGAAAGAAGAATTATTGCAGATCTCAATAGAGCAGATCACCACAAAGAGGTGCCACTCTTCTACTTTTCAGTAATGGAGGCACCTCAGGTAAGTGAGGTAATTTCAACTGTCTCTACTCTTCCAACCTCAAACATTTCTTTATCTTCTAGTGTAGTAGTGGCATCTGTGTCAATGACCAGACAGATGCCTACCCAAGCTACCAAAACCAAAGTATCAAAACCAAAGACAAAGAAAGCCCCCTCTGGTGTCTCTCAAAAGATGACAGTTATAAAATCCTCTAAACACAAAGAGGGGAGTGTGAAAGTGGGAAAGACAGGTGAGGGACAGGGTGAAAATCAAAAAAGCCCTAAGGATAAGGATGGTGAGCATAGTGTACCCAAACCAAGGCACACCACAGTTTCCCAACAAACTGTGGTTGTTAATAAGGATAAAAGCTCAATTCTAGTTCCATCCTCCTCAAAGGATGTAACTATTGAAACAAGATCTCAACCAGGAGAACAGAACAAAAGGGGTAGGGACACAAGTTCCCCACAAACCTACACAAGAAAGAAGAAATCTAAAACCCTTGGGGATGCACAGGGTACACACACAGTGCAAACTGGAGCTAAAGACCCAGTCACTGCACCATCTCAAAATCAAATTGATGTGGCTCCAACAAATGTGGAGTCACAGCCAAAATCTGTACAAATTGAAACATTTTAAACACTAAATTCTCCCACACACTCTTTGGATGTTGACATGATTCAAACATCACAACCATATTCTCCATCTTTAACTCTGTTGGAGAAGCCAAAAATCCATGCAAGTGAGCATCATCTTCTAGATGATTTGTTGGCTCACTTGCCAATTCATTCTGAGACTGTTGAGACATATGTGCCAAAATTTTCATCAATCTGCACAGAGTCCATAATAGTCTCCACTCCAAACTCATTCATTTCTACCCACTCGATGGATATTGTTCATCCGTCGAGTAGTGATTATATCCCGACGGATGTGCCTAATAGCAGTCATCCGTCGGATAGTCAAATTACTAACCCGATGGATATTTCTCATCTGTCGGGTGTCTCTGCACAACTTCAAAGTTCAACTATAGTCACAAGTACAGATGACTTAGTAATTGTGCAATCACTATTAGGATTGAGGGAAGGTAGTGACATGAGTGAGAGTCTGGGTTGCTCCCAGGAAAAAGGAGAGAAAAAGAGTGATCCAATGCAACCCATTTCTTCAGGACTGGCAAAAGTGAGTGTGAGGAGTCCCATCTTAGATGGTGAAGGTGAGGGTGTGAGGGTGGGGAGCCAAGGTGAGACATTGATGTAAGAAAAGAGAGAATATGAGAGAAATACAGGTACAGGAGATATAAGGGTGGGTGTCATTGCAAGTGAGTTAATGAATGTTTAGGATGCTAACAGGGAGGAACTATTTCAGCAAAGTCAAGCTGTTTTAGATTCCACCTCCTTGGATGCTGAATCATTTACTCACCCTGTTCCAGCATACCAACTTCTAGCTGGACAGGGCAATGACAATGCAAAAAGGATGATAAATTTTGTGCACACTATACAATCCATGCAAAGAGCTAAGGATGCCATCACAACTTTTCCTTCAACAGCTGGTGATGTTGATTATGAGACTGGTGGTTCAGAAGAATTCTTTGGAGGTGAAGGTGGAGATAGTGAAGAAGAGCCATTGGACATAGGGGGAGAAGTATGCCCTAGTTCCAGATCAGGTATGCCATCTTGGGCATTTTCAAAGCAATGTGATGAACACCACTTCAAGACAACCCTGATTCAACTTATAAACCAGACACATTCTGCTCTTCAAACCACCACAAATGCCAGCACCAAAAAGCTCCTTCAAGCACACCTTGCTTCTCTGCAATTACAACAAATCTCAGGCTACCAATAAAGTCAAAATGTCTCCCTCATCAAAAATGAAGTTGATCAACTAAATAAAGACATGACTGACAAGTTGGAAGCTAGACTTCCAGAGAAAACAATGATAGACATCAAAAGACAGCTCAGGAAAAACTCTGATCTTGCAACCAAGGTGGATTCCTTGGACAAAAAATTATTGCTATGAAAGCTTCTCTTACAGCAATCCATCTACACCAATCTCAACAAACAGACTTGCTTCCGAAACTGGTGGATGCACAGACCTCCCCCTCTACTCAGCTTGATGATAACAAAAAGGGGAGAAAGAGCGTTATAGGAGTGAGGGGGAGCAAAAAGTGCTCAACATTTAAGTGAGTAAAGCAATTGTGCCAACAATTGCTTTCACAAAGCCACCAACTAAAGATAGCATTAAACTAATTAATGAAGCAGCAACCACTTTGAGAGCAGCTGAGAAGAAGCAGTTTAGTCCAATAAACTGGGAGAAAATTGATGAGGATATTCAAAAGAAGTTTGGTCTAGCAAAGAAGCCAGAAAAATCAGTCATTTATCACTCTCAAGTCAAGCAAATTTTTGTGAATGATATGAGCATGAACTATCTGAAAAGAGGCCAGACATCCTGCATCAAAGTTCCAAAGGCAGATCTAATAATGAAGCCAAAGGTGAATAACCCAACATCTTTACTGAAGAACCTTTTGGACACAGTGTATAAGACACCAAAGCCTGATGAGAAGGAACTATTGTCAAGATCTATTACATTCTACAAGGATCCAGCTGATTCAACATTGAAAAGAAGAATTTCCAAGATTTTCAGAAATGGTAAGGAAATTTGTGTGGTGACTGGACACCCTCAATTTGTTGAAGCAAAAAGGGAAGAAAAGGCAAGATTGAAGCAAGAAAAGAAGCAAGCCGCTCTAGATGCTAAAAAGCTCAAATAAAAGAAGGAACAAGCTGCTATCTTGGCCAAGTTGCAAGCTGTGAAACCTACACAACAAATTCCTGAACATTCATCTGAAACCACTGGATCTAAGGATCTGAAAATGCAAGAAGAATCACAATAGAAAAGAAGGTTTAGATACAAAATTCACTCCAAGAGAAAAGTAAACTTTGATAAAGAAGGATTGGAAGATCAGTTTCCCAAAAAGTCTACTTTTACAACAACTCAAACATCCATGCCCTTTGTGACACATGAAGAATTCAAGATAGATCCATCCAAGAATTTCCATGGTGAACCTATCATTCCAAAGGATGAGCCAATAGACTATGATAGTCTACCAATTCCTGAACTCAATCTACCTCAATTCATGAAGCCAAAGAAGACAAAGACCAGAGCAGTCAAGAAAGTGAAGCCCTCAACTCTCAGATCCAAGTCCCTAACCATAGCTCAAACCAAGGTCAACAAGGGAGATATCATGTACATCTGTGACATCAAGGAATTCTCTGATCTAAACCTCTATCTAGATGAACTGGAAGAAGTTAGAGGGATTGATGCTTACAGGAATCTACCTGAAAGGTTAGTATTCAAGTACAAGGGAGGAAAAGAGATACCATGGCCACTTCACAGGATTCTTCAAGAGAGCCAATCTGTATTGATAAAAGTTTATTCATCCTTCGAAAAGAACTTTGGTTCAATGTGACAGCTAGAAGATATGTTTTAAAGAAGATTGAAAAACTGAGGAGTATTAGAGCCAAAGATGCATTCCCAAAGACCTTAACTATTCCTTACACAGGGAGTAGAGTGCATCTAAGGCCCTACTGGATGATGGAATTCATGGATGATAAGGGAGTTAGAAGATTCTTCAGATTAGAGGACCAGTTGAGCATCTCTAGCAATGAGACTCTTCTGGAAATGCAAGGAATGCTAGATCTTTCAGAATCTGATGAACTTGAATTCCACAGACAGCTCCAAAATCAGATAGAAGAAAACAACAGGAGGCTTGGGAAGAAATTCAGACAATCAAGGAAATATATCAATCTGCTCAGACTAGAGGAGCACCTTGAAAATGATTGTGAGCAAATCTTTGTACACTTTGCCTTGTAAATTTTTTCTGTAAATTATGCAGCACTTTTTAGTTTTATCAACTACTTTTTAAATCTGTATTTTTAGAGTGTTTTGTTATCATCAAGTTTCTCTTAATTTATGACTACAATTCTAGTAGGCATAAATTGGGGGAGATTGTTGGGAATATGTTGTGAACTTGATGATTACATTAACAAAACACCTTAGTAGATTTAACTTAGTGAAAAATGTAGCACTCGACGGATAACCAAATATAGTCCCGACGGATGACACAATATAGTCCCGACGGATGATGATTTGACATCCATCGAGTGAGTAGCTTATGTAATAATAAGTCATGTAGCACATTTCTGCAAACACCTTTGTATAGATTATGTAGTAGCATATAAGTCATGTTGACTTTAATTAGATATGCAGAATAGGTTGATTAATTATAAATATAAGATGCCTTGTAATTCTGCATAAATGAAATAAAGTCAAGTGTCAAATGGCTACCCGACGGATAATCAACAAAGCTACCCGACGGATGATCAACAAGGCAACCCGACGGATGATATTCATGTACCCGACGGATGATCAATTCAAACATCTGTTGATAGTGACAACACAGTCACATGCGTCGAGTGTTTGCAAAAGGAATGTGGCAGCCTATTCAGCTGGATTTTTGAGAACAAAGAAGCATTACCATTTCCATGCTATTATGAAGATATTCAAAGATGCTGGAATTAGAGCTGGCCAAATGTGCGGGTTCGAACCGCACATTCGGGACCGGCTCGTACGGAAACCGTAAATTATTCGGCCCGATTCGGGCCGGTTCAAACCCGCACAACCCGCCGAAATAAGCGAACCGAATACGAATTTAATTTTAAAAACCCGGAACCGGCACTAACCCGCACGACCCGCACAGGCGAAGCCCGCGTGAGCCGCACGAACTGTGCAACCCGCACAGCCCGCACGGCCCGCACGGGTGTGCATCACGCGCCTCCTCCAACGGTACTCTGCAAGACTGCAACGGTCGTCTGCACTGCTCTGCACTCCTCCAGCTCCAACGGTCTCTGGCTCTCTGCACTCCAACGTTCCTAAAATGCTTATAAATATGTACATACAACAACAATCAAAATTCACAGCAATTAGTTATAGTTTCTCCATTTCTTCTCCGACTTTATTTCTCCATTTCTTCTCCGATCTTCAGAGCTTCAACAACAATTTAATTCACAGCAATTCAATTCACAAATTCATATATTCACAGCAATTCAATTCACACATCAACTAACTCAGAAAAATGGAACAAGGCAGAGGGAGTATTTCTTCTCAAGGTTCAACTCCGGCGACTTCGATGCTACCGCCTCGACCCGGATCCACGTTTAATACCGAAGAAGGTATTTCATTTTCCTGTTTATTGTTGTGTGTTTTTGGTTTATATATATATTGTTGATTGTTTTTATTCGATTTTTGTAAAATAATTTTTATAAATTTCAGTTTACAAAGTTTATTCGATTTGTAATTTGACTTTAAATATTAAATTTTATTCGATTTGTAATTTGTAAATTCGTTAACTAATTTTATTCATTTTGTAAATTTCTGTAGGTGCTACGAGTTCGAGACAATCATCGCACGTTTGGACATATTTTTCGAAAGAAGTTGTGCCGGATAATCCGAATAGATTTAAAGTACATTGTTTGATTTGTGTACAAAATGGTAGACCACATCAACCATTTAGTTACGCTCGAGGTACCGGCACGGGAACACTAAACCGACATTTGGAGAATATTCACTCTATTACGAAGGCGAGTCACGAAAGCGGAGAAGCACGAAGAGGTCCACAACAATCGCAACTCGGTGGTTTTATGACATCAACGGGAGGTGGAGGTATGCCTTTTTCCTATAGTAGAGATAGAATGATAGAAAGTTTTGCTACTTTTGTTACACTAGACGAGTTACCATTTTCTCACGGTGAGAGTGATAATTTAGAATATATGATGAAAACTACGATAAATCCGGCATTTAGAAAAATTCCTAGAAACACACTAAAACGGCACACAATAACACAATATCATTGCGCTAGAGTACAATTAATTGAATTTTTTCGAGAATTTGATGGTATGGTTTCGTTAACTAGTGATTGTTGGAGTTCGAGTCAAGGTGAGCCTTATATATGTGTTACCGTTCATTGGATTGGTGTCGATTACATATTACAAAAACGAATTATTGCATTTGATGTTATGGACGAAAAGAAGAAAAGAAGACTCCGACGATGACGACGAGCCATGGATGACAATGGATACTTCATCCGAATCGGGAACCTCAACTAGCGAACAACTTTAGAACAAAATATTTAATGTAATTTTTTTTTAAGTTTTAAAATCATTTGATTTGTAATTTTTTAATGTTTGATACGGTTTGTTCCGTTTTTTAGAGAGAGAGGAGTCCTCTCACATCATTTGTAATAAAATATTTTTTTTAATTAATAAAATTTATAAGAGGTACCGTCCTCTTTTTAACCAAAAATTTAAAATAATAAAATTAATTGATTACAACTATATTATTTTGAATAAATTATGTGAGATAATAGAAAATAATGTTACATTTTGTTATTTATTTTTTATTAATTGATTACTCAATTCTATTACGAATTCGTCCAGCCCAGCCCAGCCCGCCCAGCCCAGCCCGCCCAGCCCAGCATTTCAATCCGTTCAAGCCCGTTCACACGGCTCAACCCGCACGGCCCGGTTCGTATTCAACCCGCACGGCCCGGTTCGCGAATTCTTACGGTCCGGTTAAGAATCCTGTATTCACGGTTCAACCCGGCCCGAGCCCGATTCGTTACCTGATAGTGCCGGTTTAGTGCCTGAGATAAGTGAACCGAACCCGCCGGCGGCCCGGCCCGAACCGCCCAACCCGCCCAACTGGCCACCACTAGCTGGAATAGAGTAGTGAAGCAGCATGGTATTAGACTTGATAGGTTTTATTTTATTATCTTGTCTTATTACTATATAATCTTGATGATATATAAACCAAGAGTAGCAAGTAGAACAACAAGAAGACTAAGTAAATACATTCTCAGAGAAACAATTCTAAGCTGTATCCTGTAGCATTTCTCTGTAAGTTTAGTTGTTCATATTTATAAGCAGCTGTGAGCTATTCAAGCTTCACAGGGTTCTCTTGATATATATATATATATATATATATCTGGTGGATACATTCAAATCCACCAGAAAGTTTTTAAAGACTTGTGTTTTATTACTTGTGTTTTGATTTAGCTAACTCTTCATTCCGCACTTTGGAAATCAAACACTTATATATTATTAAGTTAGAACCATTTTTCATTAATCTCAAAAAGTAACTAGAATTACATTCAACCCCCCCTTCTGTAATTCTTGTTGTATTGTTAGGGACCAACAAAATTTATATTTACCCATTTGATTTTGTAGGTTCAATTTCCCAAACTTATCAGCTTTTAATGTAGCTAAGGTGTGTGGAAATTAACTTGGAGGTAATAGAGTTGGACAGAGATGATTACCGTTGTCAACCAAGGACAGTAGACATCACTTGCCAAAACAAGATATGATTATTGTGTAAATGGCAGCTTCAATTGTATATGAACAATTTGACATGAACTGAAATTTGAATGCTTCAAAAGATTAAAGGTTCTTCAAGTTTATGAATATGGATGCTCTGTGCTTTTCTCATCCTCATCCCTTGAATGTGTACAACAACTCCAAAAATTAGAGATATCAAATTTTTATTTATTGGAAGGGCTTTTGGAGGATTTCGGGGATGATGATGCTTCTAGCATAAATAAGAATACCACTACATGGCTTAAATTAAAATCAGCTGCTCTTAGAGAATTTCGGACCTTAAAAGTTTTTTCCAGGGTGCAAATTACAAATGCCATGTTTCGGCTTAAGTGCAGGTGAAGGTTGATAATTACGGATTATCTACCCTTTCATGTGTTTTGTCTTCAAAATTATCCAAAAACTCAAAGATAGAGTAAAGAATTGCAGAAAGGAATACATTGTTGAGGATAAATCGGGTGATGAAACTTTCGAGATGAATGCGAAGATTACACTCCCTCAACTCAGGTGCATTGTGATATTCAAGATTTTCTATGTTTTCAATATATGTTATGTACACTTAACAAAAAATAAAAAAATATGTTTCAGACTAAATAAAAGAGTCTTATATTATTGAATAGTTGAGTTGAATTATACCTCTATAATAAACAACATACTCAGAGGACTCCAAATTGCTTGAATCATCAAGAGATAATCCCACTCGATCACTATATTCTCCCAAGGTTTTTGTTCAATCGAGCGCAATTACCACTAGACAGTCCGACTCAATATAGCCTAAATTACAACTCAAATTGATAGAGTCATTTCGCTCAAAATATACGAATATACGTTTGAAAAAACATGCATTATATATCATCCAATAATATGCAATATGCATAGCTTACAACGTGATTCTCATGTGTTGTAACCAGACTTTAAAAAAATCACAATGCTTCATCTTTCCCCATCCATGTGAGTGTGTTTTTAAAGGCAGGATAAAGAGATTAATATTGTCTAAGTGTTCAATGACAATCATGCACTTGATTTCTTTTGAATATTGTATTGAGAAATGCCACGTCCACAGAAAGTCCACACAAAGCAATACACAAATTTGTACAGAACGTGTAATGAGTATTTAAGAACTTATCGGTCACTTCCCTGTTATCATCTTACTTGTTATTACTTTTTCTTTCATTTTCTTTTCAATGTACTTTTATTTACTTTTATTTGTACTATATTCTAACATAAATTATTATTTTTTAATATATTAGGATTCATTAAATTAATATAAATTTAAAATTTTTATATTGTAAAATTTTACATATATACATGTACTCAAATAAAATAATTTGTAAAAATAAAGAATCTCAAATAAAATATTCTGTAACCAATTTTTTAGTGTAAATTTGAATCAGTTCATAAGTTTTTAATCCATATGTTTTGTCAAATTTTTTAGTTTTAGTTCATTATATTTTCAATATGTTTCACCTTTTAATTCTTTTTACCTTTTTCAATATATTTATGTCATTTATTTTATTTGTAATTTTTTTAATATATATTTATACAATAAAATTTTAAAAAATGAAGAGTCTAATATAACAAAAAGAATACATGTATTTTTTTTGTTATTAGTCTTTAATATTATTGATAGCTAATTTTCTTTATATTTTGATTATGTAGAAACATACTAACATGGAGAATAACTCTAGTCAAATTCAGTTGTCAAGTGATTATTATTTCAGCACTCCTATCCCATGGTACCATTTTATCCTGATGCATTTGGTACACATGTGCAATATAACAACTTGATTTTAACTTTTGTTAATTTTAAAATTCTATTGATATGTATTGTTATATTAATGTAGTTATTTTTAATGTGCCAGGGTGTTTCTCCAAATTGGGACAGTGATATTAATTTTAGAAGTCCAACACAAATACAAGGAACAAATATGAGTCTTTTTCAATCATTTTATCACCAACAAGATGGAATGGAAGGGTTAAATGTTAGTAACAGGATTAATAGATGTTTTGTTAAATTTTGAAGATTTGATATTTTTACTTTGACATGTGAATGTAAGAAATTTATTATTTTGATTATTAGAAATGCTATCTTGTTAAAAAAATTCTTAAAGTAGGCATGTTGAATTGAAATGTTACTATTTAGGTAATTATTGTATACTCTTTTTTTAAATGATATAATCACATTTTTTTCGAATAAAATATGTAAATAATCAATAATATATCAAGATTTTACTATTGTATATTGTGTACAAAAATTATCATTAATAAAATTAAGTCTCAAATTATTAATTTTTTTACTTGTTAATTTTTTTCTCACTTTTTATTCTCATGTGATTGAATAAATTTTTTTGAACGATTTAAATTTTATTTGAAACTTTTTATTTTTACAAATTATCTTATTTGAGTACATGTATGTATGTAAAATTGTACAATATAAAATTTTAAAATGTACATTAATTTAATGAATCTAAATATATCAAAAAAATAATAATTTGTTAGAATATAGTACAAATAAAAGTAAATAAAAGTACATTAAAAAGAAAATGAAAGAAAAAGTTTAACAAGTTAAAGTAAGATGATAAAAGGGAAGTTCTTAAATACTCACTACACGTCATCCCGCCAAGTCATGTACAAATTTCTGTATTATTTTCTGTGGACCTAGCATTTCTCTATTGTATTTAGTTTGATTAGACTAAAGCTAAGCATCCAATGTGCTGTTAAATAATGACTTGATTAGATAAGTTTACTTTTAAGCATTGCTAATAGTAAATGTTAACTACAATTAATTTTTTAATTTTAGTTCGCTAAATCATACTGGTTTTTTTAAGCTACTATGTTCTAGCTTCTTGCACTCCTTTGTTTTTGCTCCCCTGCTCTTTGTTTTCTTTTTTTACATTTTAACTGAGGAACAATTATGGCTGGTCTATCTGACATTCCTTGTGTGGGAAAATTTGTTGATAGACTATTCAATGGCATGGTTGATTCGTTCTTCTGTGGCTTCAACTATATGTTTTGTTATAAAGACCATGTTAACGTTCTCAATTCTGAAATCAAGAAATTTAATATTGAGGAGGTCAGGGTTTCCAGGAAAGCTGTTGCAACAACAGCTGATGGTAAAATAATTTATGATCATGTTTTCAAGTGGCAAAAAGACGTGGAACAATTCCAGGAGAGTGCCAAAGAGTTTGAAGAAAGATATTAAAACAGATCTTCGTGGAGGTGCATCCACTACTGCCAATTCCTAAACTGGTCTCTCATTTTCGACTGGGCAGGGAAGCAGTACACATGGCCAATAGGGTAACTGAACTTTCTGATTCCGCAAAGGATCTTCGTTGGAGCTATAACATGACAATTGAATTGTAGATATTTCCCTCTTTACTTGTAAATAATTAACAGTTTTTCCCGCCAACTGTAATAGAACAGATTATGCAACTTAATTCAAGATGGCTTTCCATCTCAACAATCTCTCTCTCCCCATTTTTTTACAGTATTAACAGAATAGTTACAACACATGGATACAATTTACAGATATGAAACTTGCAGTTTCACATGGTATCAGAGCGCTAATACGATCAATGACAACTTTTTCATCTCCTGCAAGCTTCGCATCGATCTTCAATGACGTAACTTTCTCAATCTCGGTTATTTCTTTTCGCAACTCGTAGTTTATCTTTTACATACTTGTTTTCACAGATTTGCTATATATTTGATTCAGTACTATTACAATCATTTCAGTCGCTCCTTTGGTTTTTCGTTGATTCTCTCCAATTTTCATAAGCGAAATGTCTATTGCTTATTAGGGGTGAACATGGGTCAGTTTGGGCGGTTTTGAGGCAAAAAATGACCCAACCCAATATAATCGGTTTACAAAAAACATAACCCGTTATTCAAAAAATATTTGGCAAACCCATCCCTATTATTAATATTCCGGGTTGGGTCGGGTAGGGTTAGGTTAATTGGGTTTCATTTTCCTGTCAAAATTGAAACCAAAAAAATCAAAATTTCCAAACATTTACAATACATCATAAACAACATGAGATGTATAACAACATAAGTCCACTGTCACACTTAATAAGAGGTCATTGGCATAAAATCCTCAAGTCCAACAATATCCATGCCAATTAAAATATTACAAGATAGGATTATAAGAATAAGTTCTTACAAAAATAAACTAGTTCAAAATAAATTAACAGGAGTTTTGTAGATGATGGAATAGTTCTATTCGTCGATAATATTAATGGATGCCTTGACTGTGTCATTCTTTGCACCAATGTCTCCCTGGTCCATATTACCTACAAGTTAAAAAAACACAAAAGTAAATAAGCATACGAAAAAAGAAGTACCACTTTAAATCAGTTTTATTAAATATATTACCTTCTTCTAGAAATGCATATGAATGAATATCATTTAAAAAATCTTTAGATTTCATCCCATCTTAACGCCCCTTTAACCAACTTTGAGTGCACACTAGCACCTCTAACATTTTAGGACTCAGGGAACTCCGAAAAGGGTCTAGTATTCGACCACTAGTACTAAAGGCAGATTCGGATGCCACAATAGATATCGAAACTATAACGACTCGTATATTTTTATTATTTAAATGTGTAATTTTTGAGTAGTTAAATAAACAAAATATGTATATGGGTTATGTTAGTGGGTTATTGCTTTGTTATTATGTATATGTGATTACTATTGAATGTGATTGAATTGCGTAATTAATTATTGAGTTGTACTGAATTGTTTGCACTTTTAAAAGTGGATTTAATGCAAATTTATCTGCTTAAATATTTGGAAATTGTCTCTAAAATTGTTTTTATGACTTATAATCTCAATATTTATTTTTGAGATTTTATAAAGTCTAGAAATCAATATTTCATCAATTATTTAACCCTATATGATTTTCTGATTTCATTTATTTGTAAAATCTGTATTTAATTCCCGAATTCTTCAAAAAATATGAAACTTATATTTATTTAAGTTGGGAATATTCCGGGAATTTTAAAATTATTTTGGGGATTTTAGAGATTAATTTCAAACGCGCGTTGATTCATTTATTTGTTAAAAACGGGTATAAGTTGCGTTTCAGAAATTATTTAAAATTTTTGAAATTTATGCCTTTATAAAATTCGGGATAATTGTAATATTCTAAGACTATTTTTATGATTTTCTGAATTTATTGTTAATGCAGCTCGGTTCGTTAATTGTGAGATGTGGGTATAAGTTTCGGTTTAGAAATGTTTAAAAAATTTTGAAAACCTTATTTTATTAGTGATAGTTGTGTCGAAGAATTTTAAAGGTATTGCAGGAATTTGTTTTGGTTTATTCTCTCACACAATTAATTCGTTAAAACAAGAGGAAACGAATCAGAAAAGCCCGGTTAATTGATTGTATGCGAGTTATTCCAGTTTATAACAAAAATTGACACGTATCTGTAAATCTAGATACGTGTCTGTAGCAAAAATTGTCTCCTTCTACTTCCATTTCTATCTCCCCATCCCCTTTTCACTCTCTCCACACCCTCTCGTCTCTCTCGCGGTTCTCTGTGCTCTGTTCCTATTCTTTCTTTCAATTGCTTTTTCTTTCCCCACGGTGACTCCTGTATTCTCCCTTGTTTCCCTCGATTTCGGTTAACTTTCGCTGTTCTAGTTTTATCCGGTGGGTTTACTACGGCTCTTCTCTCCTTTTCGACTTTATTCTCTATTCCGATGGCTGTTCAGTTCGGTTTTGTTGGGTGTATACGCTCGTCTGTGTATATAACTGCGCGCCGCCCTCTTTGTTTTTCCGGCGGGGAGGCGTTGGCGCGTGAGATTAACACGCGTGTGTGTGTCTGCCCTGTTTCCTGTTGCGTGTGTACTTATTGATTGACTGATTAATAATTTTATTAAATATTAATTCCTATTTTCTGCAGGAAATAAATTGATTAAGGATTCGTGAAATAAAATTTGTGCGGGAAATTATTAATTGTAAATCGGTAGAATTTATCTGGAAACCCGGCAAGTATCAGGCACCAATAAGTTTTACCGCCGTCGGCGATGAGCCTCGGCGAGCCCTCGGCGAGCCGACGATGGACCGTGATGATTATATTCTGAGTCCTAGTTTAATAAATAAATATAAAAATACGGATAATAATAATTAACTGTAATAGAATTGGTGTTGGAATTATTGAATTGCGATAGTTGATGTTGATTCGAATTGGTAGTTGGGACTTGTAAATTGTATGGTGGTTGGTTTGAATTGGTTGCGATTGATTTGACGTCGGGACGTTCGACGAGTTAGCCGATAATCAAGGGAGGTGCTGCCCGATTTCCGAAAAATTAAATTACGGAAATAAGAGGCCGTACCCATTGACTATCGGAACGTCGGTCGGTTATATGTAACTACTTTGCACGAAACCTGATTATGTGTTGTAATGTATTACTTTGCTAAAACCGATGACCCTAATTTGTAAAAGGATAGAAGTACATATTTTCTGGAAACGAACACCGAACCAATTTTCGAAGACGTGAACCCTAATTGATACGTGTATTATTATATGAAGTATGTTACTAGTCAGGTTTTGTTAACGTTTGGGTAGATTGTTAGCGAGGATATGTCAAGCATAATCGAAGGTCTAAATTAGGGTGTTTCGACTTTGTAGGTGCTAGTCGGAAATCCCAAGAGTTGGCGTTGGATAGCCTAGTGGACAGTCGTCAAACTCAGTAAGGTTCCAATCGAAGGATCTGAGTGTTGGAGTCGAATCCAGGGTAATTTAGTGATTAGACGTTAAAGCCTCAGCGTCCGTGTCGGCTCAAGGTCAATCGATATTTTTTGTAAAGCTCTGCAAGGCAAGTACCCCTGACCATATCTGTATGGTTCAGCATATATGAATATAATGTTGTTTTATTTTTATAATGGAACATAATGATTTAAGTTACGTATCCCCTGGGTTTCAAATTGTCTTACTAACTTGTGTTTTGGGGGAAAAGTAACTTTTGAAAAGGCCTATCTCTAAATTTTGAAAAAAATGAAAATGTTCTAGAAAATGTGTTGTGTTATAATTGTTTTGACAAAGGATAGGTAAGTGATTTCGAAAACTGGATAAAAATCATCAGATAATTGGATGAGTGTGTGCAGAAGGCCCGTAACGGCCTGTAAGTTAGCGTAAGATGCGAAGTAGTTGTGCACCCTATTATAACCACCAGCCCGGCGTGACAGAGACCTAGCTAGTCTCTCAGTTCCGGAATAAGTTTCATAGGATAGCCTGATCAGCTTTCTCACCAGGGATCATCCAATACTTTTTTATCTGAGCAAGTGATTTTGAGGTTCCCGAAGAGGAACAAGTTTTATAGGTTCTGTGATGGGACAAGTTTTATGGTTCCCGTAACGGAACATATGGTTTTGGGCCCCCATAACGGGACAAATAGTTATATAATGGATTTGGAAATGAAAATGGCATGCTAGAATTAAACTCTGGTATTTATGCACAGCACACGACAGTTGATTTTGTTTTACAGAGCATGCTAGTTTTGATATCCAGTTTATACCTGTTTTACATGTTTCCGGCAAGTTATGAATTTTGTTCCTATAACTGCTCTACTTTAAATTATTTTTACTTGTTATTCATATAGTGGTATTGCTGAGCAATTGATTGCTCACCCTTGCAAAAATGTTTTATATAGGTATTGCAGATGCCTAAGGGATTCTCCCGTGTTAGTCAGGGCAGAGTTCCAGTTCCTTCCGTGTCAAGCTCCTCTGAGGTAGTTGTGTTGGACCCAAGCGGGTCTGTTGAGTTGCTGAACAAGGATAATATTGTTTGGATTGTCTTTAGTAAGTTGGTTTTGTGATGGTTGTAACCTAAGTCATACTTAAACCTGGAAAAGATCTTGGAAAAAGGGGTTGTGTTTATATAATAATGTTGAGTTGGATTATGTTAGGTTGTTAATATTGTTATTGATGACGTCAACTCCTGACCCCGGGGTTGAGGCCGTCACAGTTGGTATCAGAGCTACAGGTTTGAGTCCCTGATTTAGGTTAGGAATAGAGTCAGAAGAGTGCAAGAAGGTTTATTCTATATAGATATGAGTCAGCAACTCAAACAGAGGAGCAAGTCTGTTAGTTTAGTCAAGGGTTCGAAGGCGTAACCCTGATGTCTGTTGGGGATTGGCTGGAACTGCCCTAGATTTAAGCAAGTCTCCCTTATATATAGGCATCATTGGTAATGTCTAGTTGAGGTTTCTAGTTTCTTTTCTCGAGCAAGCGAATCTGATCATGAACGTTCAGGTGGAAGGGTAATAGTCAGCGGCTGCCATGACAGCCGAGTCTCATGGTGAATGTTGATGAGTACTGAGGTTAATACCTTGCACCCTTATATTTCTTTCCTCGGAGGTTCTATCGGTTGATTGGGGCAAACAATACATCTGATGTGACTATTTGTCTGTGTGACAAAGGGTCTGGTGGGACGCCACCGAAATATGTGTTGTAAGCTGTATGGTACTAAGACTAGCCATCTTACGTACTTGTATGGTTGCTCCCAGTCATATCTGTATTTCCTTCATGTTTCTTTCAGAATAAATTATCTTGACTTCGAAATTTTATTTGGTATTTTATGGCAATGAATTTTCTTCGGTAACCACTGTGATCAGATCGTCCCAGTTATGGAAAGTAAATGAAGAATTGACCGTCAGGAGAAATAAAAGTTTTGTGTCTGGTTGCTATTTTGGAATGATGGCAGCAGAAAGGATTTGTGATCCATTGGGAAAGGTTGTTATCTTAGAAAAGTTAATTCAGTGGTTGTCGAGTTTATGGCAAATGATAGGGAATCGCTTTTAGAAGAATGATTGGCTGAAACTTGGACTAGTATGCCTAATAGAGGTCCTTAAGTTGACCTAGTTTGCAAGGTTACTTGTTGGTAGTTGTGGCTAAAATAGCCAACCCCATTTTATTATGTTGGTTAGTGATACATATAATTATTAACATGTTATGTGTCGCAGTATTGTGAACCGTGGAGTTGAGTGGTGAAAGATGGTTAGTATACTTGTTGATGGATTGTTATGGTTGTTGGTTGATTATTGGTGTCAGCTTGAGTCCGACTGGTAGACAATAACATAGAGGAAATGCTGCCCAAATTTTTGGAAAATACCCTACCTTTATGGATACAAATTATACTTTTGTGTGTTACTGAGGTTTCTGTTGATACTTCAATTGATCAATTAAAAGAGAGAGTTGGTTAATTATACCAATTAATGGTCAGTTAGATAGAAGTCGGTTCCAATTAGAGTAAGTCAATTTCTGACGTGATTTTCAGACCTGGAAACAAAGAACGTTCGATATGTCACATGTGGTCATAAGGGTCATTATGCGTCGGAGTGCAATCCAGAAAATCCAAGAGTTACTTGTTACCAATGTGGGAAGGTTGGGCGTATTACAAGAAGTTGGGAAAATGGTTACTCAAGGTACTACATCCCAAGGGTCAACATCTAGCACAGTTAGAGGCAGAACTTCCAGAGTGACCAAAAGAACGAGCGTTTAGAATTCGGACGTAGTGTAGCTGACCTGACACCCTTTGATCTAGAGGAGTTGATATGATTTTAGTAACGAATTGGTTTTCCTTTCATAAGGCAAAGATTAATTTAGGAGAAGCGGATAGTAAAGTGTATGGAAGCCAGTAGTAGGGTGAGTTGCTAAAGGAAGGAGCAAGTTAAGAAGCTCTTCCAATCGTGTGAAGAAATGAGTTAATAAGCTAAAGAGATAAAGTAGATCCACCTTGTGTAAAGATACGAAGTAGAAATTACTTAAGCTGAAGGAAGTTGAGTAATATATAAATGTCCTGGAGTTTCTTGGAAGGCCAGTGGGATGAAATAATTAGTTCGATAATTGTAAAAGATATTAGTAAGGAAAGTGAGCATACAAGATATAGTCCCTTGGTTTACACCAAAAATGTTGCTGAAAAGAAGGATGAAATTATGAGAGTATGTAATGATTATCGGGAGTTTAACAAGACGACGAATAGGAATAAGTAACCCTATTAAGAATTGATTATTTAGGTGACCTAATTCAAGGAGTGTGTTATTTCTCGGGGATTGACTTAAGATCTAGCCTGAGGACGTATCAAAGATGGTGATTAGAATGAGTTATGAGCATTGTAAGTTCTGGTGATATTATATGTAGTAGCAAGTGTATCCGTTGTTTATAAGGAATTGAGGAACATGGTGTATGAGGAGTACTTGGATAAGCAAATTGTATTTACTGATAACATCCTCAGCTATTTAAAGATTAAGAAAGTCTGTGTAGAACGCTCAAAGATTTCCCTATGAAGATTAGAAGGGAAGAAACTATACGCTAAATTTTCCAGAATGAATTGTAGCTGAGATAAACAAGGGATACCGATCGTTTCATCAAAGATCACCTAAGCAAAGTCAGTGTAGTAACAGGTGCCCTGTACAGATGAAATGGTTGTGATTAAGATCACTGAGGAGTTAACAAAAGAATTGGAAAGAGTGGAATGTAAAGTCCAAATACCTAAAGGTGAGAAGAAGTGAAGATATGAAATTATTTTCCAGTCTTAATGGATGGAAATGAGTAAGAAGTCTTCGAATGTTTGGAAATTAAGTTGAACATGAGTACCATCTATCATCCATAGACGAATGGCCAAGTTATCATTCTAGTGGGGGAATGCTACCTTGCGAAGCCCTGTGTGAGTATAAGTGTCAGTTCCCCTCTATTGAGAGAAATTGGGAGTAAAAATGTTATTAGATCCTGAGTAATTTTAGCGCACCAAGGGCATAGTGGTGTTGATTCGAAAAGGAGTTGACGCAACTTGGGATGGACAAAGAAAGAAGACGGATTTGCATCGAAAAAGAGATTGGTTAGGTTTGATTAGAAGAGGCGAGTTGAGCCCTAAATATATGTACCGTTGGAGGTATCGAGGAAGATAGATGAAGTGCTCAGGGGTTAGCATTATCATTACAGTTACAGTATATCTATATATAATGTGTTCTGCGTATCAATATTAAAGTGATATGTTTTAATTTGAACCAAGTCATTAATTGGGAGCCAATGGGCTCTTATCCAAATTTATTCTGCGTGGAATGATCGACCCTAGTCCTGGATCGTTAAGAGCGAGTCCTTAGAAATGAGTTTATATCCATAATGAGTATCTTTTGAATAAATCCTTGAGTCGAAGAGTTTACCTGGAAGTTAGAGTCAGTTACGCTTGATAAATATCCTCACTTATTTAGTTATGTCGGATTCTGAGGACATAATCTTTTTAAGGGAGGAATGATATAACGACTCGTATATTTTTATTATTTAAATGTGTAATTATTGAGTAGTTAAATAAATAAAATATGTATATGGATTATGTTAGTGGCTTATTGCTTTGTTATTATGTATAAGTGATTACTAGTGAATGGGATTGAATTGCGTAATTAATTATTGAGTTGTACTGAATTGTTTGCACTTTTAAAAGTGGATTTAATGCAAATTTATCTACATAAATATTTGGAAATTGTCACTAAAATTGTTTTTATGACTTTATAATCTCAATATTTATTTTTGAGATTTTATAAAGTCTAGAAATCAATATTTCATCAATTATTTAACCCTGTATGATTTTCTGATTTCATTTATTTATAAAATCTGTATTTAATTCCCGAATTCTTCAAAAATTATGAAACTCATATTTATTTAAGTTGGGAATATTTCGGGAATTTTAAAATTATTTTGGGGATTTTAGAGATTAAGTTCAAATGCGCGTTGATTCGTTTATTTGTTAAAAATGGGTAGAAGTTGCGTTTCAGAAATTATTTAAAAATTTCGAAATTTATGCCTTTTTAAAATTCGGGATAATTGTAATATTCTAAGACTATTTTTATGATTTTCTGAATTTATTGTTAATGCAGCTCGGTTCGTTAATTGTGAGATGTGGGTATAAGTTTCGGTTTAGAAATATTTTAAAAATTTTGAAAACCTTATTTTATTAGTGATAGTTGTGTCGAAGAATTTTAAAGGTATTGCAGGAATTTGTTTTGGTTTATTCTCTCGCAAAATTAATTCGTTAAAATAAGAGGAAACGAATCAGAAAAGCCCGGTTAATTGATTGTATGCGAGTTATTCCAGTTTATAACAAAAATTGACACGTATCTGTAAATCTAGATACGTGTCTGTAGCAGAAATTGTCTCCCTCTACTTCCATTTCTATCTCCCCATCCCCTTTTCACTCTCTCCTCACCCTCTCGTCTCTCTCGTGGTTCTCTGTGCTCTGTTCCTATTCTTTCTTTCAATTGCTTTTTCTTTCCCCACGGTGACTCCTGTATTCTCCCTTGTTTCCCTCGATTTCGGTTAAATTTCGCTGTTCTAGTTTTATCCGGTGGGTTTACTGCGGTTCTTCTCTCCTTTTCGACTTTATTCTCTATTCCGATGGCTGTTCAGTTCGGTTTTGTTGGGTGTATACGCACGTCTGTGTATATAACTGCGCGCCGCCCTCTTTGTTTTTCCTGGCGGGGAGGCGGTGGCGCGTGAGATTGACATGCGTGTGTGTGTCTGCCCTATTTCCTGTTGCGTGTGTACTTATTGATTGACTGATTAATAATTTTATTAAATATTAATTCCTATTTTCTGCAGGAAATAAATTGATTAAGGATTCGTGAAATAAAATTTGTGCGGAAAATTATTAATTGTAAATCGGTAGAATTTATCTGGAAACCCGGCAAGTATCGGGCACCAATAAATTTTACCGCCGTCGGCGATGAGCCTCGGCGAGCCGACGGTGGACCGTGATGATTATATTCTGAGTCCTAATTTAATAAATAAATATAAAAATATGGATAATAATAATTAACTGTAATAGAATTGGCGTTGGAATTAGTGAATTGTGATAGTTGATGTTGATTCGAATTGGTGGTTGGGACTTGTAAATTGTATGGTGGTTGGTTTGAATTGGTTGCGATTGATTTGACGTCGGGACGTACGACGAGTTAGCCGATAATCAAGGGAGGTGCTGCCTGATTTCCGGAAAATTAAATTACGGAAATACGAGGCCGTACCCAATGACTATCGGAACGTCGGTCGGTTATATGTAACTACTTTGCACGAAACCTGATTATGTGTTGTAATTTAGTACTTTGCTAAAACCGATAACCCTAATTTGTAAAAGGATAGAAGTACATATTTTCTGGAAACGAACACCGAACCGATTTTCGAAGACGTGAACCTTAATTGATACGTGTATTATTATATGAAGTATGTTACTAGTCGGATTTTGTTAACGTTTGGGTAGATTATTATATGTCAAGCATAATCGAAGGTCTAAATTAGGGTGTTTCGACTTTGTAGGTGCTAGTCGGAAAGCCCAAGAGTTGGCGTTGGATAGCCTAGTGGACATTCGTCAAACTCAGTAAGGTTCCAATCGAAGGACCTGAGTGTTGGAGTCGAATCCAGGGTAATTTAGTGATTAGACGTTAAAGCCTCAGCGTCCGTGTCGGCTCAAGGTCAATCGATATTATTTGTAAAGCTCTGCAAGGCAAGTACCCCTGACCATATCTTTATGGTTTAGCATATATGAATATAATGTTGTTTTATTCTCATAGTGGAACATAATGATTTAAGTTACGTATCCCCTGGGTTTCAAATTGTCTTACTAACTTGTGTTTTGGGGGAAAAGTAACTTCTGAAAAGGCCTATCTCTAAATTTTGAATAAAATGAAAATGTTCTAGAAAATGTGTTGTGTTATAATTGTTTTGACAAGAGATAGGTAAGTGATTTCGAAAACTGGATAAAAATGATCAGATAATTGGATGAGTGTGCGCAGAAGGCCCGTAACGGCCTGGAAGTTAGCGTAAGAGGCGAAGTGGTTGCGCACCCTATTATAACCACCAGCCCAGCGTGACAGAGACCTAGCTAGTCTCTAAGTTCCGGAACAAGTTTCATAGGATAGCCTGATCAGCTGTCTCATCAGGGATCATCCAATACTTTTATATCTGAGCAAGTGATTTTGAGGTTCCCGAAGAGGAACAAGTTTTATAGGTTCTGTGACGGGACAAGTTTTATGGTTCCCGTAACGGAACATATGGTTTTGGGTCCTCGTAACGGGACAAATAGTTATATAATGGATTTGGAAATGAAAATGGCATGCTAGAATTAAACTCTGGTATTTATGCACAGCACACGACAGTTGATTTTGTTTTACAGAGCATGCTAGTTTTGATATCCAGTTTATACCTGTTTTACATGTTTTCGGCAAGTTATGAATTTTGTTCCTATAACTGCTTTACTTTAAATAGTTTTTACTTGTTATTCATATAGTGGTACTGCTGAGCAATTGATTGCTCACCCTTGCAAAAATGTTTTATATAGGTATTGCAGATGCCTAGGGGATTCTCATGTGTTAGTCAGGGCAGAGTTCTAGTTCCTTCCGTGTCAAGCTCCTCTGAGGTAGTTGTGTTGGACCCAAGCGGGTCTGTTGAGTTGTTGAACAAGGATAGTATTGTTTGAATTGTCTTTAGTAAGTTGGTTTTGTGATGGTTGTAACCTAAGTCATACTTAAACCTGGAAAAGATCTTGGAAAAAGGGGTTGTGTTTATATAATAATGTGGAGTTGGATTATGTTAGGTTGTTAATATTGTTATTAATGATGTCAACTCCTAACCCCGGGGTTGAGGCCGTCACAGAAACAACCAACACATCTCTAGCAATCAATGATAAAGTTTTATACATGTTCGAGTTATCCTTCCACCAAAGTAGTATGTCAAATGAGGATGTCATTGGATTGATAGGTTCCTCGATCAAATATTTATCTACATCATTTTTATTCTCAGCCGTATCCATTTGTTGTTGTTGCAAATAATTCTCTAATAGTCTCCTTCTATGATTTTCTTTTAATGCGCCAGACTTTGGTAAATCAACTCCGACATCTTGCTACATAAATTTACATTGATCAGTATTAAGTGTTAAGAAACATACCACATTAGTTAAGGTTTGAATTCCTCAAAGAAAATACAACAGGAAAATGTTGCTCCGGAAAATGAATATGACAATAATATAAAACTGCTTGAGCCAATAATAACCAGCTCAAACTGAACTACAGCCTGCAGACTCGAACCTCAACAGCATAACAGAGCAAAACAGTAGTGCAGCGCAACAAACTAACAAAGTAAACTACTAAATGTAACTTGGAGTGAGAAGGAAAGTATTTGCAGATTTATTACAAAACTAAATAGAACTGAACACTGAAAAAATTCAATTTTCAAATACTTACCACAAATACTTACAGATTCAGTTTTTGAAAATTCAGTTTTCACTAAATATAACTGAACACTGGAAAAATTCAATAACTTCAAATACTTCATTGCTTTTCTTATATTGTTATTTTAATTTCTTTTTTCTAATAAATTATATAAGCATGAACATTAAAAGTTGTTAATTATTATTATTTTATATTGTTATTCCACAATTCAGATACTTTTATGCTAAAATTCAGTGTTTTTCTTCAAATATAAAACGAGGAGCTAATCATAAAGGTAGTTAGGCTCACGATGATAGACAGATAATTGGCAGTTACTTAAGGGAGAAAAACATTAAAGAACACTAAAGGACAACTGCTAATATGTAGAGTAAAGAATGTCATTTAGTCTTGCAATACGTTTCTACAGAGCTTAATAGAAACCAAACAAAGTCACTGGATGTCCTTAATTTTTTAAGCCAAGCAGACAAGATGTGTAAAAACTATTGCAAAGAAAGAAAAGTACATACTTTCTAATATCCATCCCTAACTGATGCATTTAAAGACATTATTGATCCTAAAAATTAGCATCAACATTATAAAATAAAGACACATATATTGAGTACTGCAGTTTCAGAATGTACAGATTATCAACAAAGTACTGCCTAACTCACCAACAGCAGCCTCTAACAAAAACCAACTATTAGTTAAGGTTTAAATTCCTAGCTGAAGTCTGCTAAATATCACCAAATAGCTTAGCAGCTAATAACGATAAAGCTGAACTAGCAAGCATACCACATTAGTATTGTGACATATAAAATATTAGATAGAGAATTGATCATTTATGAATAATAAATTGGACATAAGCTGCTACTAGATCACTAACCTTACTGTTAGCATCTGATCCAATATTGTAGCATGAGTACAGGCGTTGCAGAATAGACTCGACCTTGACAACAATTTTTGCAACCGTTTCAGAATCATAGATCGATTCAAAATAATATCTTAGATACTTTATTTTATATCTCGGATCCAACACAACAGCCAAATATAGCAGGGGATTGATTTTTTCCGGATTTCCCCAGTACTTATCGTACTTCTCCTTCATGTTAACAACCATGCGTGATAACAACGGGTCATTGGCATCAGCTAAATCAGCAAGTTGATCATGAATTTCGCAGATTTCATAATAGAAATTGTTGCTGGTTACTTGCAATGTCCCACTTAATTTCAAAGTAATTTCGTAGAAAGTAGACAAGAACTTCACAAAAATGGATGAACATTCCCAATCATTAGAAGTCGAAGGTCCAATCATCTTCTTCCCATTTTCTTTTTCCATAAAGAAGCTCATAAATTTTTCGTCCTCCTCTTCATACCTTGCTAATGCTTTCTCAAATTTCAGCGCCACCTCAAGCATCATGTATGTGTTGTTCCACCTTGTAACCACGTCTAAAACCAGTCTCCCTTTGTGTTAGGTATGAATACAACACAGAAAGGGGGGGGTGAATGTGTTTTGGCTTAAATGTTTGATTTTCGATCGACTTAGGCTTTAGCAGTTGGTTGTTGTTAATGATTTAGTGAATGGATGTTAAACATAAATAGCTGTGCAAATATGTAAAACAAAGATCTTCAACACTCACTTAATTTTATATTAAAAATCAAGCAGTGTTTTGCTACAAAATCTCTAAGTTCTTGTTTTAGAACTTAGCTTCTTTATTAAGAGAGAACACACACTTTTTCTAATCTAATTGTTCTTCTTAACTTAACTAGAGGACCAATGTTAACTTTATAACTCAGTTAACTGCTGGTTTACACAGTGGATAATAAACATGCTATTAGCTTTTCTAAACTGTCACTTGTCATTTCTTGTTGTAGTTGCATATCATAAGGGATTCGAACAACTGCTTCAATCTATTTATAGAAAAGCAAATCTTCCATTTCTGGCTTAGCATATCTTTAGCATCTCGTGATTACTTTAATCTTCTCTGTCAGTTAATCTTTGTCGTTGATCTTGCACATCTCTCAAGCTGCTTTTTGTAGACTTGTCAATCCAACTGTGTGAATTGTTTGTTGATTTGCAACCTTGGATATTGAACTGTTCTGCAATTCTGTACTTAGAGAAATTTCTTCACTTCGAAATCTCCAGTTAAGCTGTAGAGAACTCAACATCTCGATAGGCATGTTGGCTTGTCGATATCTCTGAAACTTCATTGTTGCCTAGACTTATCAACAACTCTGAGTTCTCTAGTGAATTTTGGTTTATCGATAACTCGGAGTTCTCTAATGGACTTTGGCTTATTGATAACTCAGAGTTCTCTAATGAATGTATACTTGTCGATATCTCTGAGTTCTCGACAGACAATTTCTGAGTTCTCTACACCCGGTGGATGTTGCTTATCCATCGAGTAGTGATGGTTTATCCGTCGAGTAGACATTCCTCATTCGTCGAGTAGATATTGCTCATCCGTCGGGTAGATGTTACTCATCCGTCAGTACTCTCTGGAGTTTAAATGACTTCTCGATAAGTTATTCTGGAGTTCTCGAATGATTTCTCTATAACACTAATTCTGTGACTTGTAGAGATCTTGACTTAGAATGTTTTACACCAAACAGATTTATTCAACTCCAAGCTTCTTTATAATTCTTCTGAGGCATGATCTTCTTGATCTTCTTCCAGATAGAATTCTTAGGCTTGACACTGTTTAGAGAAAAATGCTCCAGTCTGCTCCATTTACATTTTACAAACATTAAGTGTTACAAGTATGAATTACAGATTAAGGTTATAATACAACTAATCTTAGGGTTGTCAGTATGACTTAGTCTTGTTATGATACAGGCATGTCTTGCACAACAATCTCCCCCAATTTGTGAGAACTTTGCTTATCACAAATTCATGTCTGCTAACAAGACTAACCCCAAGTTAAAGAATGAAAATAAAATGATTCAAAAGCTGATACAACACTTGTACATTGGACAGTTTCAATAATTAAGTAAAGACTAAGTTGTCCGATTCTTTCTCAATTATGTTCTTAATTTGCACAAGTATTTCCAATTCTTCTAGGATGGGGGTGTCAGCTAGAGCCTCTATTAGTTTCAGAAAATCTGGCTTAGGATATCTAGCTAACATCCCTATCCTGTAACTTGACAAAGAACCAGCTTTTATATTCAGAAATCTTCTATCCTTTGATATTCTGCTATTGCCTGATGTTGATGATATTATTACCTCCAGTGACATTCTTCTGAGGCATATTTCTTTGACATCATCTGTTATATATTACAATCTCCCCCAACTTGTTCATTATGAAATTATGCATAAGTTCTGATTGATGATGTCAACACTTTAACTAAATGCAGAAACCAAAACCAGTCTTCCCATCAGGTCTTCTTTTGTTGAGTTGCATTTAGATTTATTCAACATCCATTAGTTGTTTTGGTATTTAGATATATTCTCCCCCTTTTTGACATTATCTCCAGGAAGGAAAATCCAGCTAAATGCACATTGTTCTAGCTGTTGTTATTGTCCATTTGGAACATTGTCTGTAGCTTCAAGCTTCATTAAGATTCATGGTGATAAGTTTTAAACAATAGAAGTTTCACTTAGATCTGCAGAAAAATCTGTTAGTGATAAAAGTCCTAAGCTCTCTATTCTTTTGAATAAGTGGTCTCACCAAATCTCACTGCACTAGACTCATGACTTTTGAGAGTCAGAGTTCCCTCACAAGGATTACTAAATCCATACATTCATCTACCTCTCCTTTTTCCAGGAAGGATCGTGCCTCTCTTGTTCTTTATTTTTCATTCAATATTTTCTCTTATTCTCACATGAAAGGCTCAAATGTTGTTTGACCTACAGAAATAAGAGGTGGCTGAGAGGAGGTAATCTGTGATCATATGATTAGAGGAAAACCATATAGGGCTAATCATACTCATTTCACCAGAAAAATGAGTGCATAAGCATCTATGACCGGGGTCACAGTTTGACTCACAGATTGCTTTGTGGTTGTGACAGTGTGTTGTCCTCCACTTGTAGTGAGAACCTCCATTGGAATTAGAGAGGATTTGACTGGGTTACTGTCATGTACACCAGGCTCAAACCTTTGTGCACCTTGCAGAGCACTGTCACATAAATGCGATAAGATTACCCTTTTTATGACATTGTCATAGGCAATTGTTCTTCTAGCTTTGACTGCCGAGACAGCTTCTGCTAGAGTTATGAGGGGAGTTGTTCCTTCTTAAGGAACCTCCAATTGAATTAGAGAGGATTTAGATAGCTCCCCCTCAGGAGTACTACCCTCAAACCTATCATTCTGTTAAGACTATTTTGCACATGAATGTGCATGAGAAATATTCATGAAATATTCTGTAAACTGATAAACTTTCATGTTTGGTGGATTCTTTTCTCAAACAACTGAATCAATCTGAAGGTCATTAAGACATTGTTGTCCTTTTATAAAATATGTGGCTTTTGAGAGGCACCTGAGTGGGATTGTGTTTGAGTTTGTGTTTGTGTTGCTGTTGCTGTTCCATATTTAATGAAAGTTCCGATTCTTGTCTGAAAGTTCTAGTTTGTGTTTGTGTTGATGTGTCTGGGTAAACCGCAGTTTGGTTTTGAAATATTTTAGCTGCAGTATAACACAAATACCTGTTGATTGAAACTTGAATCTCCTGTTATTGTCTGAGTGGATTGTGTTGAACCTGTAATGCATTGAACATATTTATCTGTATTGATTAGGCATAACCATTGAGACATGCAGTTGCAAGCATTATGACAGGAAAACTGATAATCAATTAATTTGTAAACACAAGGCAATCATGACATAAACAATCAAACAACAAAAACAAATTGATAAAGAAGAAGATAATTTCATTGATATTAAACATAGAGTACATTAAGATGCAGATTACATAAAGTAAATCATAATCCTAACTACTCTAATTTAGACTTCTTCTTCTCAGCCTCCAACCTCTTTGCCCTGCGCTGATAAGCCCTGGACATGGAGTGTGCAAGAGAGATGATCCTCTCCTGCAACTCCAAAGCAGCAAGGCGTTGCTGCTCAGCCTCCCTTGCATGCCTCTCCTGCTCGAATGAGACTTCCATCTCAAAGAAAAGAATGTCAATTTGATCATCCCACGAGAGTCCGTAAAAGACCTCAAGTGGAACATCAAAGGGGTTGTAAACTACCCCCTTGATGCGGACACGAAGTCCGAAAGGATCAAAATACACCAAATCATCATCCAAATGATGAACCGGTAGATAAGCTCCATTAACAAGTCTGTAGAAGACTGGGGCATTCATTTGAATGAGAGAAAGAGAGATGAACAGAAGGTGAGTTTAAAATTTGATGTTTTTGTTGAGAGTAAGAGAGTGATGAGTGATAAAGAGTGAAGCGTTTTAATTTATAGAGGGAGTAAAGATAGAAACTAAGAGACTCTTGAGTTGCCCGGATAATAGGAGTAATAATCACATAAGCCTATTAGACAGCTAGAAATGACTAGTGACTGTTCCCCATGCAAGTACTCAAGAATATTAGTTTATTTTAAAAATAACTATTCCCCATGCAAATAAGCGTGTACTTCCTACACAAAAAGTAACTCTCCCTATCAGCAAGTAATCAGATATGATTATCACTATCAGCATACACAAAATAACACAAATAATGTACTAGTCTGCTAACATTAGACTAACATATTTCCACGTAAGCAAGAAATCATATAAGCATGTAAATGTGTCAATAAGTCAGAGAAAATTAGAGACTAAGTATGTCAAAAGTATTTTTATGAACATAATTTATGAATTAAATTTGTTCAGTTTTTCATACTTTTTGCTTCTTTTGATCTGTTATTTATTAAGTTCACATACTGAAGATATGACGTAATAAATATTCAGTTTACTTAGAGTTTTGAGAAATTCCAAGTTAATATTAATGGAGAAATCTGGGTATTTATAGAAAAAGTAAAATACTTATAGAGAAGTCAAACATGACTTATCGAGAACTCTGATAAATCCCCAGTTTGTCCGAAAATGGACTAAAAATAATTCTAATTTATTTGAATTGAATCAAATTAAAATCATAATAACTTTACCAAAAGTATTTGTCTAAAATAATTCATTGAATCAAATTATTTTAGTTTTGAGTTATTGATAAGTCTCAAAATATTTTTGTCGAGAACTCTGTGAGTTAACACTATTAGAGAACTCTACATGGTCTTATCAATAAGTCATAATAGAGCTAATCGAGAAGTCATTCGAGAAGTCTGTAAATAGACTTATCGAGGACTCAATCGAGAACTCTAAAATGACTTGTCGATAAGTCATTTTGACTTATCGAGAACTCAGTTCTCTATACTTTTGAGTGTTGTTCTTCTGCCTTGTGTTAATTTTACACATTAAAGATGTAAATTAACAACTAAGCAGTTTACTTAGAATTTGAAATATTCTAAGTTAATTCTTTTTTTGAGTTTTTTTAAAGAAAAATAAATATACAAAGATTCTGAAATATTTATAATTCATATTTCAGTTAATTTCCAATTAAATCAAACTAGGTTGATTTATTAGAGATTAATCTGCTACAAAACATTAGTTGAGTTCTTGCCTTAGGATGAAGAATTGAGCATTCCAATTTCACTCACAAGTCTAGTGAAGGTTGCTTCATCCAAAGGTTTAGTAAAAATATCAGCTAATTATTTTTCTGTTGGAACAAAAATGAGCTCAATGGTACCATTTGCAGCATGTTCCCTAATAAAATGGTACCTAACATCAATGTGCTTTGTTCTAGAATGATTAACTGGATTAGCTACTATAGATATGGCACTAGTATTGTCACACATAATAGGAATTTTGTGTAACACTAGACCATAGTCCATTAGCTGATTTCTAATCCAAAGCACTTGAGCACAACAACTTCCAACAACTATATATTCAGCCTCAGCTGTGGAAGTTGACACAGATTGTTGTTTCTTACTATACCAGGACACAAGTCTTTGACCAAGAAATTGACAGCTTCCACTTGTACTTTTCCTACCAACCCTGCATCCAGCAAAATCTGCATCTGTGTATCCAACAGCTTCAAAACCAGTTCCCTTATGATACCATAGTCCCAAGTTTGGAGTTCCCTTTAAGTATCTGAAAATCCTTTTGACAGCCATCAAGGGTGATTCCTTTGGATTGGCTTGAAATCTGGCACATAGACAAGTAGCAAACATGATGTCTGGTCTACTAGCAGTCAAATACAACAATGATCCAATCATTCCTCTGTAGCTTGAAATATCCACACTCTTGCCTTTCTTGTCTTCATCCAACTTGGTTGCAGTAGACATTGGTGTAGATGCAGGTGAGCTATCCACTATACCAAATTTCTTCAATAAGTCATTCACATATTTGGTTTGGCTGATGAAAATACCATCACTTCTTTGACTAACTTGAAGGCCAAGGAAGTAACTCAATTCTCCCATCATGCTCATTTCATACTCACTCTGCATTAGCCGAGAGAATCTTTGACAAAGCTTTTCATTTGTAGATCCAAAGATGATATCATCCACATAGATTTGAACTAGGATCATATCTTCATCATGCTTCTTATAGAAGAGAGTCTTATCAATAGTACCTCTGGTAAAACCATGTTTGAGTAGAAATTCTGACAGTGTGTCATACCAGGCTCTAGGTGCCTGTTTCAGTCCATATAGAGCCTTGAGTAATTTGTAAACAAAGTTAGGGAATGCTGGATCTTCAAAGCCAGGTGGCTGTTGCATATAAACTTCTTCTTCTAGTTCACCATTAAGAAAAGCACTCTTGACATCCATTTAATACACCTTAAAATTTGAGTGTGCAGCAAATGCCAGAAAAATTCTTATTGCTTCTAGTCTTGCAACAGGAGCAAAAGTCTCATCATAGTCAATTCCTTCTTTTTGTGAGTAGCCTTTAGAAACCAGCCTTGCTTTCTTTCTAGTAATAATTCCATTTTCATCCATTTTGTTCCTGTACACCCACTTAGTTCCAATTATGCTTCTGTTCTTTGGTGCAGGGATTAATTTCCAAACTTTGTTTCTCTCAAACTGATCCAGCTCCTCCTACATGGCACATATCCAGTCAGGATCCAATAGGGCTTCTTCAGTTTTCTTGGGCTCTACTTGAGACATAAAATATGCATGTAGGCATTCAGTAGCAGTTGCACTTCTAGTTCTCACACCAGCTGAGGGATCACCAATAATGGATTCTACTGTATGACTCCTATCCCACTTTCTGGTGTGTGTCTGTTGACTAGTGCCTTCATCATTTTCTTCAGTATTACCATGACTGTCATTTCCATTCTCTCCTTCTCCCCCTGAGTTTGTACCATCAAATTCAGGTGTCTGAAGAGAGCTTTCATTTCCATGATTTTGTTCAGAGATCTCTTCATTTGTTACTTATTGTGTCACAACTTCATCTTCCTCATCAGAATCACTATCAATGGTTAGATTTCTAAATGCAAGGGCTTCAGCATAATTTATATCAAGGCATTCCAAGCCTGGACACTTGTCATCATCAAAAGTCACATCTGTGCTTTCCATAATTTTCTTTTGATCAATCACATAAACTTTATAGGTTGTTCTTTCCAATGAATATCCCAGAAAAATTGCTTCAAAAACTTTAGAGTCAAATTTTCTCACATATTCAGAGTTGTCTTTTAGAATATAACACTTGCTTCCAAACACATGTAGATGCTTCACTGTAGGCTTCCTGTTAGACATGATTGAGTAGGGTGATTTGCCATAAGCTTTGTTGATGAGATATCTATTTTAAGTGTAGCATGCAGTATTAACAGCCTCTTCCCAAAAACTAGTTGGCAACTGAGCATCTTGTAGCAAAGTTCTAGCAGCTTCAACCAATGTTCTATTTTTCCTCTCAACTAATCCATTCTGTTGAGGTGTTCTAGCTGCTGAAAATTCTTGAACAATGCCTTTGCTTTTGCAGAATTCACTTAATGTTGAGTTTCTGAATTCTGTTCCATTATCACTTCTCAATCTTTTCACATTAACTTTTCCTTCAGCTTGCTTATCAATTTTCTTGATATGCTCAATTATGATGTTTGGAGTTTTATCTTTAGAGTACATGAACTCAACCCAAGTGTATCTTGAAAAATCATCAACCATGACAAGGGCATATTTGTTCCTTGAAATGGACAAGACATTTACTGGCCCAAACAAGTCCATGTGAATAAGTTGCAGAGGTGCACTTATAGAATTCACAGATTTTGACTTGTGACTTGATCTTTTCATTTTTTCTTTTTGACAAGCTTCACAAACTTCCAGTTGAGCAAATTCCATATTGGGCATGTCTCTCACAAGTTCCTTCTTGACTAGGGTGTTGATTGCTTTGAAATTTAAGTGAGATAGTTTTTTTTATGCCACAATTTGCTTTCCTCTTCTGATGCCTTGGTGTAGAAACAACACATTCCATCCTTATTTGTTGAGTCTAAGTCTGCAACAAACAAGCTTCCCTTTCTTACTCCCTTAAGAACAATTTCACCAGTCTTTTTGCTAATAAAAGCACAATCTTCTTTATTGAAAACAACTTGAAAACCTCTGTCTGCAAATTGACTAACACTTTGGAGATTTACTTCTAATCCAACAACTAGTGCTACATCTTCAATGACAACATTTCCAGAAACAATCTTGCCATATCTCATTGTGAATCCTTTGTTGTTGTCTCCAAAGGTTACCAAAGGGCCAGCCATCTTCCCAAATTATGATAGCAGGGCCTTATCACCTGTCATATGCCTGGAGCATCCACTATCAATGATCCATATGACCTTCTTTCCTTTGCCCTGCACAATGAGGATTAAGTGTGTTTAGCTACCCAAGCTGTGTTGGGTACTTTCTTCTTGTTAACTAATTTTGCAGCAGTAGAATGAGAATTTTGAGATAAAATGGAATTCATAGACTGTTGAGCATTTTCCCTTTCAGATACAGAATCAATTTTTGATTCCATGAGATCAATTCTCAATTTGTGGCAACTCTTCATCACTTTCATGTTGCAGGGAATGCAGTCAAACTTGTCACATAATGAATAGGGATCATTAGCATTAGCTTCATTGTACTTGCAGACTCCTTCAGGTGGATTGCTAAAAATCTTTTCACAAAGATGAGTTAGGTGATTCATTGATCCACATTTCTCACACCTCTTTCTAGGAGCATCTGCAATATAAGCAAAATTATTGCTTTTATTTATCCCAATCTTTCCATTTCTATTCTTCTTTTTCTTTTTGACCTCTTCAGCTTTAATCTCCTTCACAAGCTCCTTAGTTTCTTGATTGGCTTTTGGTGTTTCAACAGGGATGGAAGACTGAGTTGTCTCATTATTTTTCTTTTGCTCGTCCTCATCAGCTATCTCTTATTTGATGATCAATTCTTCTTCACTGAAGTTCACCTCACATGCCTTGAACAAAGGTGATTCAACTTTCTTCAACATTATTGGAACATTCTCAGCTTCAGTTGATTTTCCTTTGTCACTGACAGACTTCTTTTTGTTGTTCAAACCCTCATAGTCAAGACCAATGTCAATGTTTGCACAAGGCTTGTTCTTTTCATAATATTGTCCAATCAACTCAGAAGCATTTTTGAAGGATTTCAGCTTCACTTGATTCTTCTCCAGCCTTTCTCTCAACACTGCTTCAATTTTAATTGCACACTTTAATTTATTCTTTAAGTATGTAATTTCTTGTTTAGCAGCATCAAGCTCAACCAGCAACAATTCAATCTCTTGTTTTTCACTCTCAAGTTTTTCATTGATCTTTTTCAATCTGCTAACTTCCTCATTTGCAGCAACCATGCTTGTATGAATGTGGAACATTTCTGTGCTCATCTTTTCAACAGTTTCCTTATATTGACTCACATTTAAATCAATTATGGTGAGAGTTGGTACCTTTGATTTAGATGATGAAGAGTATCCTGGCTCCAAGTCCATGAGTGCATAGTTTCCAACTTCTTCATCTTCATCATTATCTGAATCATCCCAGCACTTGCCCTCAGCAATATAAGCTTTCCCTTGTTGCTTCTTTAGAAGAGCATCATACTTTGCTTCCAATTCAAGATAGGCTTTGTCTTTCTTTGCTTTCTTAGGTTTCCTACATTCTGTAGCAAAATGGCCCAACTCATCACAGTTAAAGCATCTTATTTTTGATCTATCAAGAGATCCAGTTTTGTAGCCAGTTTTGCTATCAGGAGTGTACTTCCCTTTTCCTTTCCAGCTGCTGTCTTTGTTGAAGAACTGTCCTTTGCTCTTGAAAAATATTGGTTTCTTTACTCTAATATTAGAGAATTTTCTAGCCAAGTAAGCCATTGATTTTTCTATCTCATCAAGCTCATCAAGAGTGTAGAACTCATCTTCTTCATCCAATTCCAGTATGACTTGCTCTTCAGTGTCATTGACTCTTTTCTCACTTGTAGAAATTGTTGGAGTTGGGGATCTTTGCTCATCATTAGAAGTCTGGCCATCATTCACAATCAGTGCACTTGAGCCATCCATTACATATCCTTGACCAGCCCTTAATGACTTCTTTTGAATCATTTCAAGTTCATAAGTTTTCAGAACCCCATAGAGCACTTCCAGTGTGATTCTACTCAGATCCCTTCCTTCTCTGATTGCAGAGATCTTTTGTTCCAAATAGTCAGGGAGAGTGAGAAAGAACTTCAAATTCACTTCTTCAACATCATAAAATTTATCATGAAGCTGCAAGTCATTTATCAGCTTATTAAACCTTTCGAACACATCAGTAATACCCTCATTTGGTTTAGCCATAAAACCCTCATACTGAGAAATCAATATCCTTCTTTGATTTGACCTAACCTCCTCAGTTCCTTCACAAAGTATTTCAATCTTTTCCCATATCTGTTTAGCAGTGTCACAGTTGACAATGTTATTATACATTACATTGTCAAGTGACTCAATTAGTATCAGTTGCAAAGCACTGTCGAGGGAAACTTTCTCTTTTTCAGGTTCAGTATACTCAGAAGGATCCTTGGGAGCATAATAAGCTAGAATAACCATATCTCCATCTGTGGTTTCCTCAACTCTAACTACAGGAGTGAAGGGCCCATTCTTGAGGATACCAATGTAAAGATGATTGGCCATTCTTATAAACAGCAACATTTTCTTTTTCCATAAAGTGTAATTGGCCTTATCAAAGGGAGGAATCTTGATACTACTGATTTTCTGTGTATTCATTTTTCCAAGATCTAATCTGTTTACTTTCCAATTTTGCTCTGATACCACTTGTTAGGTATGAATACAACATATGGGGGGGTGAATGTGTTTTGGCTTAAATGTTTGATTTTCGATCGACTTAGGCTTTAGCAGTTGGTTGTTGTTAATGATTTAGTAGAATGGATGTTAAATATAAATAGCAGTGCAAATATGTAAAACAAAGATCTTTAAAACTCACTTAATTTTATATTAAAAATCAAGCAGTGTTTTGCTACAAAATCTCTAAGTTCTTGTTTTAGAACTTAGCTTCTTTCTTGAGAGAGAACACACACTTTTTCTAATCTGATTGTTCTTCTTAACTTAACTAGAGGACCGGTGTTAACTTTATACCTCAGTTAACTGCTGGTTTACACAGTGGATAATAAACATGCTATTAGCTTTTCTAAACTGTCACTTGTCATTTCTATTTATAGAAAAGCAAATCTTCCATTTTTGGCTTAGCATATCTTTAGCATCCCGTGATTACTTTAATCTTTTCTGTCAGTTAATCTTTGTCGTTGATCTTGCACATCTCTCAAGCTGCTTTTTGTAGACTTATCAATCCAGCTGTGTGAATTGTTTGTTGATTTGTAAACTTGGATATTGAACTGTTCTATAATTCTGTAATTAGAGAAATTTCTTCACTTCGAGATCTCCAGTTAAGCTGTAGAGAACTCGACATCTCGATAGGCATATTGGCTTGTCGATATCTCTGAAACTTCATTGTTGCCTAGACTTATCGACAACTCTGAGTTCTCTAGTGAATTTTGGTTTATCGATAACTCAGAGTTCTCTAATGGACTTTGGCTTATCGATAACTCAGAGTTCTCTAATGAATGTATACTTGTCGATATCTCTGAGTTCTCGACAGACAATTCCTGAGTTCTCTACACCCGGTGGATTTTGCTTATCCGTCGAGTAGTGATGGTTTATCCGTCGAGTAGACATTCCTCATCCGTCGAGTAGATATTGATCATCCGTCGGGTAGATGTTACTCATCCGTCGGTACTCTCTGGAGTTTAAATGACTTCTCGATAAGTTATTCTGGAGTTCTCGAATGATTTCTCTATAACACTAATTCTGTGACTTGTAGAGATCTTGACTTAGAATGTTTTACACCAAACAGATTTATTCAACTCCAAGCTTCTTCATAATTCTTCTGAGGCATGATCTTCTTGATCTTCTTCCAGATAGAATTCTTAGGCTTGACACTGTTTAGAGAAAAATGCTCCAGTCTGCTCCATTTACATTTTACAGACATTAAGTGTTACAAGTATGAATTACATATTAAGGTTACAATACAACTAATCTTAGGGTTGTCAGTATGACTTAGTCTTGTTATGATACAAGCATGTCTTGCACAACACTTTGTACTCAATCATTTCCTTCTCCACACAAGCTTTAAATTTTAATAACCTTGCTGTGTGATGACCGAATATACCACACAGAATTGCGAATGGAAGCTGTGGAATCATTCAGTTTTGATAATCCATCATGCACAATTGAATTGATAATATGTGCACCACATCTAACATGAAGATACTCACCACCAAGAACAGATCCTTTTCACGCATTTACCCTCTTCCTTACAAAACCAGTAGCCACATCATTGGCTGATACATTGTCTATTGTCAGTGTAAACACTTTTTCTATACCCCATGTAAGCAAGCGCGACTCAACCAATTTACCAATTGTATCTCCCTTATGGTTTGCAACTTGATAGAAGTGTATTATCCTTTTCTGTAAATTCCAATTGGCATTAATGTAATGTGCGGTAATGCACATATAAGAAATCTGAGTTCGAGCTGTCCAACAATCAGTCGTTAAGCAGATTTTTTGGCCATCAGCTATTAACTCAGCCTTTAGTTTAGCTTTCTCCTTCAAAAACAAGTTGTAAACATCCCTGCCAATAGTAATTCTACTAGGGACAACAAACTTGGGTTGTAACTCATTGATAAGTTCCTTGAAACCTTCTCCCTCGACAACTCTGAAAGCTTGTTCATCTTTCACCACAAATTTGGCCAGTCATCTTTCACCACAAATTTGGCCAATGCATTGCGAAAACGAACTTTATTGAATGTCATTGCCAACATGACCCCCCATCAGCTGCTCTCTGAAAACTTAACACTTTTTGCTTTTTATCGGCTGCCCTATACGGATTCTTCTTGCATTTCTTCAAATGAGCCCACATACTACTCGTGCCAACTCGTTTACTATGACACGCATAGTCTGTACCACAGTAAATACAAGTAGTTCTAAGGTCCAGGGGATTTCCACTTGGCACTCTAGTAAAGTAATCCCATATATCCGAGATTCGAGTAGGCTTTTTAAGGTGCTCATTGGCCTTTTTTAGTGACTTTATTTTGGTAGGAGAAACATCGTCTTGGATAATCATCGGTTCATTATTTATGGTTGTTTGGTCAATGTTTGGAGCAGTTTGGTCAATGTTTAGAGTCGTATTAGTTGTGGTGTTTAGAGCAGGGACAGGTACGTTATTTTCCATTGTGTTCTTCTTCTTCCTCTAAATAAAATTGAAATCAGACACAGGGTAGTTTAATAAAAAAACATGAAACATATGTCTTAGTTCTTACTGTGATAGTTTAATAAATCAACTTATGAACCTAATTCACCAAATCATGTGAACACTAGTTTAACTGTTAATCCAAGTGAAGGTAAAAAAAAAATTATACCAGTACGAAATCAAGAAACAGTAATATTTCGACAAAAATGCTGAAAATGAATGAATGATACCATAATCGAAAATGATACCATAAACTAAATTAACATGATTAACAGACACAAATAAATAAGGGAAAGCAATTAGTTTAACAAATTAAAAAGACATAACAGTTAACACTAAATTAAACATATGTATTACAGTACTTGCTAAATCATAAGAATGTAAGGGTTATTAAGTTACTAATTTCAACTGAAACTAAATAAATCCGAACCTGTAACAATAAAATCAAAAAGAATTAACATATAAAAATCAACAAGAAATGAATTAAATACAGGTCATAATTTACTTACAGAGACTTACAGAGTAGAACTAAAAACTAGAAAATACTGAGAAAGTGAGATGTGAGAATAGAGAAGAGAGCGAGAGGCGGGAGCTGATCAGCGGCTCCGTTATTTCCTTTTGTGTAAGATTGTAAGTAAGTAACCCTATGTAATTTGATTTAGGTTACATTCTCAATTGGGCTGGATGTTAGGGCAAAAACACGCGATAATATTCACGCAAGTATACGCGTTCGCAAGTAATATAGAATACTTTCTAGTTCGTTCCCTCAGAGACTCAGACTAAATTATTGTCTAATTAAACTCACTCACCAATGTATGATTACTTCTCAATGTTAAGATAATAACACTTAAAATTGTTGATTAAATATTAACTATAATTAACGACTTAATTAACCACTTAACTAACACTTCAATTTATCAATAATAAACACTCATGAGATCACAACTTCATTATTACTTCCTTCTATAGCCATTGTTATTACCTTTAGCATGTGACAGTGATGATATTAATCGAATAACACGAAACTGATAAAAGCCAACTTTCATTGTACTAATACCATTCTACCAAGCATCCACAATTAAGATAGAAGTTGAATAGTCATCAATTATGTTGAGTTCCCATATGTCTACAGAAATTGACAACACAACGATTTAAGCACAAGTTATTCTTTTTGATTACATAGGGCAAATAAAACTGTTAGAGTTACCCACTAATCATGCACAACGTACATGAACCTATGCTAGCATGGCAAGTTCTAAATCTCAAGATCCACCGTCGCTTCACAAGAGATTAACACCCTATCTTATATGTTCGCGACGCACATAAGACGAATACGCACAACCAATACTAGATATCAAACAATCATCACACACTAAAGTATTAAACAATTAACTAAAGAATTCCATAATAAATCCGTTGCAACCCCATGATCACGATTAGCCCATAATAGAACTTATCGCCATCATGGGTTCATATGAAATCATGATAAACAAACACAAGAAAATAATAACTAAACTAATTATATTAAAACACAAGAAAATATGCTTCCTCTTCGTTGCAGTGTGCTAAATCGGTCTTCTTCCTTATCTCCTTCGCTTCTTGCGTAAAACACAATCTTCTTTTTTTCCAATCCCCCCTGTGAAAACGTCTCAAATCTACTTATATAATAGTCCCATAAAACTCAGATTACATAGAAGTTGGAAGCCAAACAGAAGTAGAAGTCTAAAATAATTCAGCAAAATTCCCGACCCTGCGCGGCCGTTCAGCATAGCTGCGCGGGCGCGCAGGCCTCTACTGGAAAAAATCCAAGTTTGCTCCGTTTCTTCGCCGTAATCTGCCCGTTCCTTTCCTCTCGCAATGGTGAACACATGCCAAGGCTTATTCTTGATGATTCCTCCCCCGAAATGCAACTAATACCCTGAAATGCATAAACACTAGAAAAACGCATCAAATACACAAAATACTTGATTTCAAGACACCAATTTAAGCCATTTTAAGACGTTCTAAGTGGTATAAAATGCCACTTATCACACCCCCAAACTTAAATCGATGCTTGCCCTCAAGCGTCACTGACTCAAAAACAAATAAAAATATGCATGAATGCAATCTATATGAAAATGTAGCGATCCCCCTTACTACAATTAATCAACCAAATTGCCACATCTCAACGAATGCAGTTAGACAACCAAAGATCAATAAACTCATGCAAACGGACATACAGCCAGAAACGTGGTGTGTGCAAATGCTTAACAGATATGCTTCGGAACTAGACCAATTACTATGACTAGACTATCCTCAAGGAAATCCTACGATTATACAAAGAATAAAAAAATTCTAGGCACAAAGTGATATTCAACACTACAAGAACTCTGGAGCTTACTACGTAATCGTGCTTTTTATTTACAACTCAAATGCTTATTTGATCGTGCAATGAGTGAGGTCCACAAAAGACTTATACAATATTATCCATGTAACGAGCGTTAGGTTAGCAGATCCCAGACTCTAAAAGCCTTAGGTCACTAGGCACAAAGTCCCCTAAGAACTTAATAACTCGAATACCAAAGAGCCCACTCTTGATCAATTATGCAAATTTTTTTTTTTTTAACTTCTGAGCAAGTGCGTTTCGCTCCATCTTGCTCAACCCTAGACTACTCGCAACATATGCGAGCCGGCTACTAGCCATTTGACGCCTAGCCACAACTAGCAACAACTTCTATATTTTTTTTTCTCCAAAATTTTTTCTTTTTCATGCCTTTATCACTAAGAACCTATAATCGAATTCTAAGCATAATAAGTAGATTGACCTTGAAAACAACCAAATCATAACAACAATCTAGCCCTTACGCATTCTCTAAGACTTAGTGGACTTACAATTGTTTCTAGCATGCATATCAACCTACACAACTTAATATCACTTTAATGCTATCACTACACTCGCATCAATATCACAATTCAGTCGATAAATCATTGCAAAAGGGATCATGGTAAATGCATGAGCTACATGACATTCATAAAAAAAACTATATGGCATAAATTATGCAACTATATGAACTAAACTATCATGAATATGCAACTAAATGACACACACACAATATTCCTTAACTACCACCCCCAAACTAAAAATCTTCACTGTCCTCAGTGAAAGTAGTAGAAAGGAACACAGGGTATACCTACTCGGAGTCATCATCATCATCACCCTCAGTGGGTGGAGTATCAGGCGGCGGGTATGCAGAGTCCTCACCAAAAACTGGCCACTGGATATCAGCTCCAAGGCCTCGAAAAGCAGTCCCTAACGCAAGGATGAGCTCCTGAGCAAACCTGCTCTGCATCTCATACATGGCATCCATCCGCCGTGAAAGCCTCCTATACTGGGCATCAACCATCCCAGCGCCCTCCTGAGCTCTCGAAGAACCAGCCTCATCACGCCCTGGCCTGGCCATAGTAGCACCTCGTGCTGGACGCCCTCCTGGAAGACGATAACCCAGCCCATGCTCCTCAGGCTCACCACCGGTCCACTCCCGCATCCCATTCAGAGTGCCAGAATCAATTGGAGCTGCTGGCAACTGCAACTGCTCATGAGCCGGCCAGTTCACTCCCACTGCTCGGCATAGCTTCGTAACCGTGGATGCATAAGGGATGTTCATATGCTTCGCTCCCCTTAAAAACTTCAGAATTCCTTGGTAGATAAACTCACCAAGGTCCACATAGTACTCCTCATTCAGAATTCCCCACAACAACTGTGCTCTCTCAACTGTGACCTCGTGTGCATGCGAAGAAGGCAAAATATTAGCACAAATAAATGCGTTCCATGCACGGGCATACCTGTTCATAGCGATCGCCGGAAAGTGACGATACTCATTATTGCCTGTACTGCAGGTCCAAACTGTGCCCGGTCGACAGAGAGTCGCACAAATCAAATCCAAGTCAAAATCCTCAGCAGTCTTTTCATTCCAGTTCTCCTCCTCGGGCTTCCTCTCTCGCTGTCCAATCACACGGCGAATCGCCGCAGGATGATAATCAACCGTCAGCCCACGGACCACAGAAAACCCATTCTTTTCAGCCTTCGCGTTCGCATAGAACTCGCGAATAACGCTCATCGGTACCGCTTCAGGTGACTCACAAAAAGCTATCCACCCCTTTTCTGCAATCATGGGTAGCAATTCACCATCCCTCCCCGATGGCAAAAACCCCCTCTCCTTCAGAATCGGCTTCCCCAACAGCCTAGTGTACTCCTCCTCCGCGGCTCTGTCAGTTAACCGAGGCCTTGCAGCAGTACCCCTCGATGAATCAGCAGTAGGAACTGTGCTGCTGCTGTCAATAGTGCGTGCTCTCTTGGGTGCCATTGATTCGTGAATAAAAGCGTGTAAGAACTGATATTTGATGTTTGTGAGAGGGTTTAAGTGTAGGAAGTTTTGTGGGAGATATGTAGGATAGGTGTATGTATATATAGGGTGTGGATTAGATTAGGGTTTGGGAATTAAGGGATAAAATGATGGGGTAGTGGGAACAAATCGTGGGTTTATGGGCTAAAACTGTTTTTGTGTTTTTTTTTTCTGAACTGTAAAAAAATTTCTGGTACTCGACCCCTGCGCGACCGCTCAGCATAGCTGCGCGGGCGCTCAGCTTACTGCGCGGCCGCTCAGCATAGCTGCGCGGGCGCGCAGGGGGTCACTGGAATTTTTTTTTTCAGCCCCTGTTTTCTGATTTTTTTTGTGTTTTTGGATAGGTTATTAACTTCTAAGGGTTCCTGTAACAATAATTCATGGGTTGCCTCCCACGCAGCGCTTCTTTTTCGTCATTAGCTTGACATTTCGTACCCTGCTCAAGTAGTCAACAAAATGGCGCTAACCACTTCTCGGTTTGCCATGTCCCCATAGTAGTGCTTCAACCGCTGACCGTTAACCTTGAATGCTTGGTCCAGATCATTCTCAAAAATTTCCACCGCTCCATGTGGAAACACAGTTTTGACAATAAAAGGTCCAGACCACTTTGATTTCAACTTCCCAGGAAAAAGTCGGAGCCGAGAGTTGAATAAAAGAACTTGTTGCCCTGGCACAAATAACTTAGGATGTAGCTTCCTATCGTGCCACCTCTTCACCTTTTCCTTATACATTTTGTTATTTTCTTACGCTTGAAGTCGAAATTCATCCAGTTCATTAAGCTGAAGCATTCTTTTCTTACCAGCTGCATCTAAATCCAGGTTCAACTTCTTCAATGCCCAATAGGCCTTATGCTCAAGCTCCGCAGGTAGATGACATCCCTTTCCGTACACCAACTGAAACGGTGACATCCCAAGTGGAGTTTTGTATGCTGTTCTGTAAGCCCAAACAGCTTCATCGAGCTTTAAAGACCAATCCTTCCTTGACGGATAAACAACCTTCTCTAGAATGCGCTTTATCTCTCTGTTAGACACTTCCGCTTGACCATTTGTTTGTGGATGATAGGCAGTAGCTACTCGATGATTCACATTATAACGCTGCATCATAGAAGTGAACTTACGGTTGCAAAAATGCGATCCTTCATCACTTATGATTACCCGAGGTGTTCCAAACCTTGTGAAAATTTGCTTATGAAGAAAATTTAGCACTGCCTTTGCATCATTTGTCGGTAAAGCTTTAACTTCGACCCATTTTGAGACATAATCGACTGCCAGCAAGATGTACTGATTATTGCAAGATGAGATAAAAGGCCCCATGAAATCGATTCCCCATACATCAAAGACCTCGACTTCAAGCATCACATTTAATGGCATTTCATCCTTCCTTGACAAATTTCCCACTCTTTGGCAACGATCACACCTTAAAACAAACTGATGAGCATCCTTGAACAAAGTAGGCCAGAAAAAACCTGCTTGCAGAATACGAGCTGCCGTCTTCTCACCGCCATAGTGTCCACCATAAACCGTGGAATGGCAGTCTCGTAATATCCCCTCCGTCTCACAGAACGGGATACATCTCCTGATGATCTGGTCAGCTCCCTGTCTAAACAAATATGGTTCATCCCACATATACCACTTCACCTCATGCAGAAACTTCTTCTTTTGAGCGGATGTCAAATTAGGAGGCATTATATTGCTGACGAGATAGTTTACAATATCTGCAAACCATGGTTCTTCCTCCTGAATTGTAAACAACTGCTCATCCGGAAAAGATTCATTGATTAACGTCCTATCTTGTGAAGTAGAATTGGGATTCTCCAACCTGGAGAGATGGTCAGCTACTTGATTCTCAGTACCTTTTCTATCTTTGATCTCTAACTCAAATTCCTGAAGTAAAAGCACCCAACGAATGAGTCTTGGCTTCGAATCCTTCTTAGAAACCAGATAGCGAATAGCTGCATGATCAGTGAATACTGTTACTTTTGTACCAAGCAGATAAGATCGAAATTTCTCAAAGCCAAAAACTATAGCCAAAAGCTCCTTCTCAGTAGTGGTGTAGTTCAATTGAGCACCATTTAAAGTCTTACTCGCATAGTAGACCACATGGAAGAGATTTTTCTTGCGCTGTCCCAGAACTGCACCTACCGCATAATCACTCGCATCACACATCATCTCAAATGGTTCTGTCCAATCTGGTGCTGTAATGACTGGTGCCGTGATCAAACTCTTCTTGAGAGTCTCGAATGCTGCCAAACATTCATTATCAAATTTGAACGGCACATCTTTCTCAAGCAAATTGCACAACGGCTTAGATATCTTTGAAAAGTCCTTGATGAATCGCCGATAAAAACCCGCATAACCAAGAAAACTACGGATTCCTTTCACAGAATTAGGTGGGGGAAGATTTTCAATGACTCCCACCTTGGCCTTGTCCACCTCCAGACCCTTGCTAGAGACCTTATGCCCAAGGATAATGCCTTCACGCACCATAAAGTGACATTTCTCCCAATTAAGCACCAAATTAGTTTCCACGCATCTTTTGAGTACGGCGCGCAGATTATTCAAACATTCATCATATAAGTGTCCAAAGACGGAGAAGTCATCCATGAACACTTCGACGTTATTTCCAATCATGTCAGAGAATATAGCCATCATACATCTCTGAAAGGTGGCCGGGGCACCACATAACCCAAACGAAACTCTACGAAAAGCAAATGTGCCAAATGGACAAGTGAAGGTATTCTTTTCCTGATCCTCTGGTGCAATACAAATCTGATTATACCCGGAATAACCATCCAGAAGACAAAAATACTCATGACCCGCCAATCTGTCAAGCATCTGATCAATAAATGGAAGGGGGAAGTGATCCTTCCTTGTGGCTTTGTTCAATTTTCTATAATCCATGCATACTCTCCATCCTGTAACTGTTCGAGTAGGGATGAGCTCATTCTTTTCATTTGCGACCACAGTGATACCTCCCTTCTTAGGTACACATTGTACGGGGCTCACCCATGAGCTGTCAGAAATAGGATAAATGATGCCTGCATCTAGCCATTTCAGAATTTCTTTCTTCACCACCTCCTTTATGATGGGATTCAGTCTTCGCTGCTGTTCCACGGTTGGCTTACTACCTTCCTCTAGCAGAATTTTATGCATACAATATGAAGGACTTATCCCCTTGATGTCTGCTATGGTCCATCCTATAGCCGATTTGAATTCTCTCAAAATCCTTAAGAGCTTGTCTTCCTCACTACCTGAAAGGTCAGATGAAATAATAACAGGTAACGTAGATGAATCACCTAAAAAAGCATACCTCAAGTGTTCAGGTAATGGCTTGAGCTCCAAGGTAGGTGCTTCCTCTATTGATGGTTTGAGCTTCCCTTCTGCGTTCTTGAGGTCAGAAGTACCAAGAGATTCAAATGGTATGTCCAGCTTTCGCTTCCAGGGAGAAGCGTTCAGATATTGTAATTGCTCGTTGCTATCTTCATCATCGCTGTCAAAATCCCCCACTAAGGCCTTTTCCAATGCATCAGACATTAGCATGTGATCGAGTTCCGAAGTAACCGCAGAATCAATCACATCCACTTTTAAGCACTCCTCATCTTCTGTAGGGAATTTCATTGCCTTGAATACGTTGAAGGTCACATCCTGATCTTGGACCCGCATAGTAAGTTCCCCTTTTTGCACATCTATCAAGGTACGGCCAGTAGCCAAGAAAGGCCTTCCCAAGATTATGGGAATCTTCTTATCTTCCTCAAAATCCAGAATAACAAAATCTGCAGGAAAGAAGAGCTTATCCATCTTGACGAGCACATCATCAACTATGCCCCTTGGGTAAGTAATGGAACGGTCAGCCAATTGTAGTGACATGTATGTGGGTTTTGGATCAGGCAGATCCAGTTTTTTAAAGATCGACAACGGCATCAGATTAATGCTTGCTCCCAAATCATAAAGGCACTTGTCAAACGTCAGATTGCCAATTGTGCAAGGAATGGTGAAGCTTCCTGGATCTTTCAGTTTTGGTGGTAACTTTTGTTGCAGAACAGCGCTGCATTCTTCCGTGAGAGCAACGGTTTCAAGGTCATCCAGTTTCACCTTCCTTGAAAGAATAGTCTTCATAAACTTCGCATAACTAGGCATTTGTTCAAGAGCTTCAGTGAAAGGTATATTGATGTGAAGTTTCTTGAACACCTCCAGAAACTTCCCGAACTGTCTATCCAGCTTTTGTTGCTGCAATCTCTTAGGAAAAGGTGGTGGAGGATAGAGCTGTTTCTCTCCTGTATTAGCCTCAGGCAGAGTGTGTTCAACAGTAGTCTTCCTTGGTTCCGCCGCTTTCTCCTTTTGCTTAGATTCTTCACCTCTAATTTCAGCTTCTAATTCTTTTGCCTTTTCAGCATCAGCTACTTTTCTAGACCTTAAGGTAATAGCCTTGACTTGCTCTTTAGCTTCCTTCCTGCCTGGTACTTCCGTGTCACTGGGAAGAGTGCCAGGTTGACGATTGAGCACTGCATTGGCTAATTGACCGATTTGATTTTCCAAGGTCTTGATAGAAACCGCCTGACTCTTGCACAACAGCTTAAGTTCCTCAAAATTAGCACTAGTAGGTGCAGCTGCACTTCCTTGTTGAGGATATGATTGCCTTGTAGCATACTGCTGAGGTTGCTGGAATCCAGGTGGGTTAAACTGTTTACTCACTCCTTGCTGATATGGTGGCTGAATAGCATTCTGATTATTCCCCCAGCTGAAATTTGGATGATTTCTGTTGTTAGGATGATAGGTTGCTGGCACAAGCTGCTGTTGTCGCTGATAATTATTCACATACTGAACAGATTCGTTGACAAGAGAACACTGATCCGTAGCATGAGAACCTGCACAAAGCTCACAAACCATAGCTATTTGATTAACTCCATACGTAGCCAAAGAATCAACCTTCATTGATAGCGCTTGGAGCTGGGCTGCAATAGCGGTGGCTGCATCAACTTCCAGAATACCTGCTACCTTGCCTGACGTCATCCTCTGAGTTGGGTTTTGATGCTCATTTGCAGCCATCGTCTCTATAAGATTATACGCCTCAGTATAGCTTTTAGCCCATAAGGCGCCTCCAGCTGCTGCATCGAGCATGGGCCGAGATTGAGCCCCCAAACCATTATAGAAACCATTGATCACCATCCAATCCAGCATTCCATGATGTGGACATTTTCTCAACATTTCCTTGTAGCGTTCCCAAGCCTCGCACATAGACTCCGTAGGTTGCTGCGCAAACTGAGTAAGAGCACTCCTCATAGTAGCAGTCTTTGCCATCGGATAAAACTTCACCAGAAACTTTTGCGCAAGATCTTGCCACGTAGTGATGGACCCAGCTGGTTCAGAATGTAACCAGTCTTTAGCCTTGTCCCTTAGTGAGAATGGGAAAAGCCTCAACTTGATAGCCTCATCAGTCACGCCATTATACTTAAAAGTGCTGCATATCTCGACAAAATTCCTTATGTGCATGTTGGGGTCTTCAGTTGCCGTTCCTCCAAAAGAAACAGAATTATGCACCATCTGAATAGTGCCCGGCTTGATTTCAAAGGTGTTAGCTTGAATAGCCGGATGAAGGATGCTTGACTGAATGTCATCAATTTTAGGTCGAGAAAAATCCATAAGAGCTGGATCAGCTTGAACAATACGATCTCCCATGTTTACTGGTTCTTTCTGCTCAGTTCCTGAATCCGAATCCTCAAAATCTAACTTCTCCGGAATATCAAGAACTTCGTCTGTCTCCTCAGCTGTATCTAAAGTCCTCTTGCGAGCACGAGAATGAGTTTGCATAAACGCTTGCTAAAGTACCTGAAACACAACCGAAAAAAAAGAAGAAAAAAATAAGTAACTACTACGTCCTAATCACTGAGTCCTAATGACCAATGATGGTAAGTACATAAACTAAATAAATACGCCGAGTCCCCGGCAGCGGCGCCAAAAACTTGTTAGGGCAAAAACACGCGCTAATATTCACGCAAGTATACGCGTTCGCAAGTAATATAGAATACTTTCTAGTTCGTTCCCTCAGAGACTCAGACTAAATTATTGTCTAATTAAACTCACTCACCAATGTATGATTACTTCTCAATGTTAAGATAATAACACTTAAAATTGTTGATTAAATATTAACTATAATTAACGACTTAATTAACCACTTAACTAACACTTCAATTTATCAATAATAAACACTCATGAGATCACAACTTCATTATTACTTCCTTCTATAGCCATTGTTATTACCTTTAGCATGTGATAGTGATGATATTAATCGAATAACACGAAACTGATAAAAGCCAACTTTCATTGTACTAATACCATTCTACCAAGCATCCACAATTAAGATAGAAATTGAATAGTCATCAATTATGTTGAGTTCCCATATGTCTACAGAAATTGACAACACAACGATTTAAGCACAAGTTATTCTTTTTTATTACATAGGGCAAATAAAACTGTTAGAGTTACCCACTAATCATGCACAACGTACATGAACCTATGCTAGCATGGCAAGTTCTAAATCTCAAGATCCACCGTCGCTTCACAAGAGATTAACACCCTATCTTATATGTTCGCGACGCACATAAGACGAATACGCACAACCAATATTAGATATCAAACAATCATCACACACTAAAGTATTAAACAATTAACTAAAGAATTCCATAATAAATCCGTTGCAACCCCATGATCACGATTAGCCCATAATAGAACTTATCGCCATCATGGGTTCATATGAAATCATGATAAACAAACACAAGAAAATAATAACTAAACTAATTATATTAAAACAGAGTACGTCACAAGAGTAAATAAGTCAAAGCAAGAAAACTAGCATCCAACGTTACAACGAAACAAGAATCACAAGAAAATATGCTTCCTCTTCGTTGCGGTGTGCTAAATCGGTCTTCTTCCTTATCTCCTTCGCTTCTTGCGTAAAACACAATCTTCTTTTTTTCCAATCCCCCCTGTGAAAACGTCTCAAATCTACTTATATAATAGTCCCATAAAACTCAGATTACATAGAAGTTGGAAGCCAAACAGAAGTAGAAGTCTAAAATAATTCAGCAAAATTCCCGACCCTGCGCGGCCGCTCAGCATAGCTGCGCGGGCGCGCAGGTTACTGCGCGGCCGCTCAGCATAGCTGCACGGGCGCGCAGGCCTCTACTGGAAAAAATCCAAGTTTGCTCCGTTTCTTCGCCGTAATCTGCCCGTTCCTTTCCTCTCGCAATGGTGAACACATGCCAAGGCTTATTCTTGATGATTCCTCCCCCGAAATGCAACTAATACCCTGAAATGCATAAACACTAGAAAAACGCATCAAATACACAAAATACTTGATTTCAAGACAGCAATTTAAGCCATTTTAAGACGTTCTAAGTGGTATAAAATGCCACTTATCACTGGACTCTGGAGTGGAGATGGACTATGTTAGACTACTGAACTGTATACAAATTTAATGGGCCTGCATTATTTCTAACCGGGTTGGGTCGAGTTGGTTCAGGGTTAATGTTAGGTCACACAATACTGTAGAAGGGGGTTGAATACAGTGTAGAATATAATCAAATCGATTTTGAACACAAGTAACAGTAAAGAGATATATTCGATATAATAATCCATCTTCTGATAATCTAAGTCCTGATATCCTTAAGTTCTGACTTCCAGTAAGTACCGATTCCAGTAAATACTGATATTTCCTATTTGTTAAGATCTGAAAACTAAACATGAAATATATTAGACACGACATCTCAAATATATCTAACAATCTCCCCCAACTTGTAAATTATGCAAAATATACAAGTTAATAGATTTGATGATATCAAAAACATTTAAGTTCAAATGCAATAAGAGTTTAATAAGACTATTAACTACAACTTATAGTCCTTTTAGCTTTACCAACTTCACTGGATCAATCTGAATCCATTATAATTCTTAACAAAATCTTTTACCAGCTTATCTTCAGCTTTCCTCGGAATTTCAACTAACTGTGTTTTGACCTGCATCAGTTCTTCATCTTTACTATCACCAATTTGATAAATGGATGTTCTGAGAGCTTGAATTAATGTTTTTTCAAGTCCATCACCAAGTCTGATAACTCTAGGATGTGAAGAGTTTTCATTATAACATAAGCATTTTCCTTTCAGAATAACTTCCACCTTAGCAGAATTCTCCAGCATAGGAATTTCTCTTCCATCATCTTCAGTAATCTACTGAGAAGTCTTTGTACCAGAGTTCTAAATAGATCTCTTATAGCCTTCAAATTGTATTCTGGCCATCTTCTTGTAACATCAGATTTTACTTCCAGAAGATAGTGAATATGTTGAAGTTCTCTGACAGACTTCTTTAGCACATCAGTATCAGCTAGTCTGTAAGTTAATCCATCATAGAGAAATAAAATCAATTTCTCCTTTAGATTTTCCTTATCATGAGCATCTATCACGATTTGAGCAGACAACACCTTGTCAAGGTGCTTTTGTTTGATTTGTTCATATGGTTTGTCTGTCAACATGAAAGGATCTCTTAGAGTAACTTCTACTCCTGTTTGTATTTTCTCTTCATCAGAACCTAATCCAGCTTTATCTCTAGGTTTCTTGGATCTCAACCCAAATGTTGCAAGTTGATTCATCAAGAGATTGGATTTTGGTTCAACTGGAGTAGCTTTCTTCCATAACAACTTCTTCTTATCATCAATTGTCATCTTTTCCAAATTAACTTGATTAGAATTTGGTGTTTCTTCTGTAGCTTATTGTTCTTCATCCTGAACAACTTGAGCAGTGTCAAAGGTTGTTTTAGATTCTTCAATTACCTTTCTTTTCTTCAGAATTTGAATAGTTTCATCTTCTATCAAATCATCATCATGCATTGTAGTTTGATAGACTGGAATGGAAGAACTTATCTTTTTCTCAATATTTAAAGGTTCACCAACCTTTTCTTTCCCTTTTGACTTAGGATCAATCTCAGTTTGTGATCTAGTCTTGGACTTTGAAGTCTCAGAATTTGACTTTTCCCTGATCACAATGCCTTTTTCCTTAGACCTTGAAGGTTTCTTTGCATTAGAAGCTTTAGAATTAAGATTTGTCTTCTCAGCAGCAAATCTAGCTTCTTCTCCCTTGAGAGTTTCCAAATCCATTCCTGGATTTTGTTTCAGAAATAATATTCTAGCTATCTCCTCATAAAGTGTCTGAATTTTAGGATTTTTGTAATAAACAGTAGTCTGCTTCCCCTTTAGCTTCAGAGTTTGTAAAAACTTCTGAGAGTCTTTAGATCCTGACTGAATCAAAATATCAGAACTTGACATCAGACTTTGTTTATCAGAACTTGACTTCAGACTTTTAGCATTCACAACATCAAGACTTGACTTGTTCTGTGTAGAAGATTTTCCTTGAACTTTTCCTTGACCTCTACTCTTATCAGAGTTTCCCTGGTTATCACTTTTATCATCCTTTTTCTTCAGTATTTCAGTAGGTGAGCATTTGGACTTAACTACCTTCTCCCCCTTTTTGGCATCATCAGGAAGTAAGAGAGAAAGAAGAAGTTCAACTGAAGATTGGATTTCTTCCAATTGAGCTTTCTGAGAAACTTGACCTCATCAATTTGGGCATGTTGCTTCTCTCGAATCTTCTCAATGGCTTCAATTTTCTCAAGAGTAGGTCTGATATATCTATTCTTGTCAATCTTAAGCTATAGATCTAGCTTCTCAGCATGTTCCTTTAGTGTATCAACCTTCTCATGAGTAGAAGAATGTAGACCTTGAAGATGTTTGGTAGATATAGCAGTGATCTTGAGTTGTGTCTTTAAATCAGCATTTGTGAGCAACTCATCAGCTTTAGCAATATGCTCTTTTAGAATGTTAGAACTTGGAATGAAATCAGTGTCATTCCACTTCTTGGTCCACTTCACACCTCTGTGAGTATCCTCCCAAGAAATAGGTGCTTCCTTTTCAACAAATTTCTTCACCAATTCTTCCTTTCCCAGAATGGGAACTAGAGTCTCAGCAGAAACACTGTCTTCAGAACTTGAGGAAGACTCATTATATTCTGACAACACAACAGTGTGTGAAGCAACTGGAGATTCAGGAACAACTTCATTTAAATATTGAACATCAGAATTTATCTCCAGAGCCGATGTGGTTGATGTAAATGGTATCTCAACATTTTGATTTGGAAAATGAGTTGGAGATTGTTGAGCTTCTGTAGATGGAGCTTCCAGATAAAGAACATTTGGTATATTCAAATTGTGAATATCAATTTCAGAAGTTATAGTTTGTTCATCAGCATCATCTGTAGCTTTAATAGGAGAGACATGAGGGGTTAAAACTGTATCAGTAGCAGTGTCTTTGGCTTGAGCTGGAAGGGATTCAATGATAATTGGTTCTTGTGAGATCATAGATTCCTGATCCCCTTCCTCAGCTTCTTCAGTATCTTCTGATGGAGCCTTAGCCAAATACCTCCTAGCCTTCATTTTCTTCAATCTCCTTGCCAATGAAGGAGTTGCTTTAACAGCTTCAGAACTTACAGATTTCTTCTTCAAAGTATCAGAACTTTGAGCTGCAGTTTCTTTCTGAGAAGTAACATTCTCAGCTCCAACTTTCACAGGTCCTGATGCATGAACCCGTGCTTCAAATGTTTCCTCAAATCAACAAAATTTATTATTAACCATAATTGTAATCAAAACATTTATCAAAGGATAAAGTTAAAAATAGATGAAGTAAAGATTAACAAATTGCAATTAAAACATGCACAGTCACATAATTTAAGAAACAGAGACTAAATCTTGCAATTATAGGAAATTTCATTAATATATCAAACGAGTACATTTCATGAAATTTATCGATTACATGCAAAAATTACAAGATAGTCCTATTCTAAGATGCTTAACATCAACAGCCTTATTCCTAGTCTAAGAAAACCTATCGACTAGTTCCTTCTGCGGCTGACAAAGAGCACTGCAAGACGGATGATCCGTTCTTGCTGACAGAGAGCCACTCTCCTTTCTTCTTCCAATCGATCAAGATGGAGGTGGTAGTCCATCGAAAAGAACAAGAGGTCTGTGTGAACCTCTTATGGAACGGAGTTCCAGAGCTCTTCAAGAATGGCGTTGATATGCCACTCCTGTTGCCAGTCATCACAACTCAACTCTATATTGAAAGTTTCATAGTTCATGAACAAGTTGAAACGAACCATTTTTGTTTATGAAGAAGAAAAATGATGAGAATTAAAAGAGAGGTGAGTTTGTGAGAAAAATGAAGAAGATTTGGCTGGGATGAATAGTCGGTTTAAATAGCCAATGGAATACCAAGGGACGCGAGGACCGTTTAACAATTAAGAATAAAAAAAATGATGCCTCGTCTCCCTAGACCGATGTGTAATAATAACAGTTAGTAAAAAGTTAAAGCAGAAGTTAATAGGCACGGGAAATAATTAACAATTACTGTGCACATGTAGTTTGTCAAGACAAACACGTTAACCACTAACTGATTATGATTTTCACTATTTTTATCTTACCCAAATATATTCTGATTGAAATATGATTGTTTCAGATTTTACGAAAAATAAGTCAAGTAAAGAAAAATGCCACGTAAGCATCAAGGATTCCATCAGGATTTAATATCAGAACTTAACTTATATCAGATTTTAACAATCATCAGAATATGGCTTCTGAATTCAAAAAGTGAATATCTTTTTCTTTGATTCTTCATACAAATACTGACTTGTTTTCTTCAGAGTTTAATCATCAGAACTTCCATCAGAACTTGTCCTCAGAATTTATGCAAATGACACTTAACTGTTTGTCAAAAACAACTTAATCACCACAGTAATTTTCATCATTCATATGAAGTGAAAGTGTGTGCATTCAGCAGAATATCAGATAAAGATTAAAGTCTGATAAACTTCAGTACATCTTAGAAATAAGGCATAACTTAGAAAAGTGCTTAAAATCTGTCATCAATCATGAAGTCTAATATAGAACAAATTTATGCAAAAGTCCACCTCAACTGTTTGTGCTCATTTTATGCATCTTTTGAAATTCCTTTTTACAGTGGCTTCTCAGTGTAAGTGAGTCACGACTGCTAATCATAATTTATGTTGTTTTCATAGTATTTCTCCAGTAATCAGAGAATGTGAAAAGTTACCAAGAAAATTTATTTGCTTTTCTAATGCATGTTACTTAATACCAGCAATGCACTTGGGTCTTCCCTTCCACATATTTACTCTAGAACTCAAAGGAGTGCCTGGCTTTTCTTTTTTTTTTGCTTTTCTTTTCTTTTGGATAAGTGAGGCTTATCAGCATTTAGTTCATTCTTAAAATTTACTGACATTAGAATCTAACAGATAAGAAGCAAGAATCTAGTTTGAGACTTAGTTTTAAGATACACAAAGTAAACTTGACTAAGCTCAAAATCAGAATTTGCTTGTGTTAATGAGTTTCCACATAAACAACTAATTCAAACATGAGATTTCTAGTATGTAAAAGACTACTAGGTCAGCATCTAGCACAATTATCCTTATTGGATTGAATAGTCACAGAACATTCAAAACACTATCAGAGTTTAAAGATCCACATCAGATAACAATCAGTATTTAAAGAATTTCACTTAAAGAACAGATTTCATGAAGATAAGACAATCTGTAAACATTGATCATAAAGTCTGATGTATGAGAATAAAAACTAAGCAGATTTAGAGAAAGAACCTGAAATCATTCCAAGTTCATTTACCAGTCTTGTAAAAGTAGCTTCACATAATGGTTTTGTGAAGATATCTGCTAGTTGTTGATCTGTTGGAACAAAATGCAATTCCACTGTACCTTCCATCACATGTTCCCTTATAAAATGGTACCTAATGCTGATGTGCTTTGTCATTGGGTGTTGAACTGAATTACCTGTCATAGCAATAGCACTTTGATTATCACAGTAAATAGGGATTTTAGAAAATTCTAACCCATAATCCAGTAACTGATTCTTCATCCAAAGAATCCGTGCACAACAGCTTCCTGCAGCAATATATTCTGCTTCTGCAGCTGATGTGGAAATTGACTTCTGTTTCTTGCTAAACCAAGAAACCAATCTGCCTCCAAGAAATTGGCAACTTCCACTAGTGCTTTTCCTGTCTATTTTGCATCCTGCAAAATCTGCATCTGAGTAACCTATTAGCTTAAAATCTGATTCCCTAGGATACCACAATCCTAGATCAGTTGTACCCTTAAGGTACTTGAAAATTCTTTTCACGACTATTAAGTGAGGTTCTCTTGGATCAGCCTGAAATCTTGCACAAAGACAGGTAGCATACATGATATCAGGTCTACTTGAAGTTAAATAGAGTAAAGAGCCAATCATACTCTGTAGTTAGTAATATCTACTGATGAACCAGTATCTTTATCTAACTTGATTGCAGTGGCCATGGGAGTGGATGTTGTTGAACTATCTTGCATTCCAAACTTCTTCAGTAAGTTTCTGGTGTACTTGGATTGACAGATAAAAGTACCTTCTTCATTTTTCTTGACTTGAAGTCCCAGAAAATAGCTGAGTTCTCCCATCATACTCATTTGATATCTTGACTGCATTAGCTTTGCAAACCTCTCACAGAGTTTGGCATTTGTAGAACCAAATATGATATCATCAACATATATTTGTACCAAAAGTAAGTCCTTTCCATGGTTGAGGTAGAACAATGTTTTATCAATTGTACCTGTGTGAAATCCACTTTCCAGAAGGAATTGAGATAAAGTCTCATACCATGCTCTAGGAGCTTGCTTAAGGCCATAAAGTGCTTTGTCAAGCCTGTAGACATGATTTGGAAATTTTGAATCTACAAAGCCTGGAGGTTGTTCAACATAGACCTCTTCTTCCAATTCTCCATTAAGAAAAGCACTTTTCACATCCATTTGAAAGACTTTAAACTTTTTGTGAGCAGCATAAGCCAAAAAGATCCTTATGACTTCTAATCTAGCAACTGGTGCAAATGTTTCATCATAATCAATACCCTCATGTTGAGAGTAGCCTTTAACAACCAGCCTTGCTTTATTCCTTGTAATTATTCCATCACTATCAGTTTTGTTTCTGAACACTCATTTTGTGCCAACAACTGATTTGTTCTTTGGTCTTGGAACTAGGGTCCAGACTTTATTTATTTCAAATTCATTTAACTCTTTCTGCATTGCTCGCACCCAATCAGCATCTTGAAGAGTTTCTTCCACTTTCTTTGGTTCAGTCTGAGATAGAAAAGAATGATAGAGACATTCATTTGATGTTGCAGTTCTAGTTCCGACACCTGCTTCAGGATCTCCAATAATTAAGTCATGTGTATGTGATTTGGTCCACTTCCTTGCTGATTGAAGTTGACTTCGAGAGATGGATCCTCCCCCATGATCCATGCTGTCTCCATCAGCATTTTCTGATGCCCCCCTGTAGTTATGCTCTCTGAGACTTCAGAATTTGACTTGGATCCTTCAGGATTTGAAGTATCAGAGCTTCTAAAATTATTAGAATTTAACTCATCAGAACTAGATGAATCAGAGTTTAAAGAGTCAGTGTCAGGTTCTGATGCTTCTTTAGCGTCTTGAGATGTGGTAGGATCTTCAGCTTGCTCCCCTGGACAGGTGCATTTTTCTTTGGAGTTGTTACCACAGATTCAATGACATCAGTACTTACAGTATCAGAGTTTAAGTCATCAGAATTTACAGAATCAGTATTTAAGTCTTTATTTTCAAATCTCAGCTGATCGTGATCATTGAAATCTTCAAGTCCAGTAATCTTCTTATCATCAAAAGATACATTGATAGACTCCATGACAACCCTTGTTCTTAAATTGTAGACTCTGAAGGCTTTTGTGGAAAGTCGATATCCAACAAAAATTCCTTCATCAGCTTTTAGACCAAATTTTGACAGCTGTTCAAGATGAGTCTTAAGAACAAAATACTTACATCCAAATACATGAAAATATTTCAGATTTGGCTTCTTTTTCTTCACCATCTCATATGGTGTTTTTCCATGCTTGTTTATGAGTGTTGCATTCTGTGTAAAATAAGCATTATGCACAGCTTCAGCCCAAAAGTAGGTTGGCAGCTTTGCTTCATCAAGCATAGTTCGTGCAGCTTCAAAGAGAGTCATGTTCTTTCTTTCTACAACTCCATTTTGCTGTGGAGTTCCGGGTGCAGAAAATTCCTGTTTGATTCCATGCTCTTTGCAGAACTCTTCTATGATTGAATTCTTGAACTCGGTGCCATTATCACTTCTTATAATTTTCACAGAATCTTTGACCAACTTATACAGCTGTCTGACATGATCAGTTAGAGTAAATGCAGTTTCATTCTTCTTGTGCAAGAAGTACACCCAGGTGTACCTTGTGAACTCATCCACTATAACCATAGCATATTTCTTCTTTACAATAGACATGACATTGACTGGACCAAATAGATCAACATGCAGTAGGTGATCAGGCTCAAGAATTGATGACTCGGTTTTGCTCTTGAAAGAAGATTTTCTTTATTTTGCCTTTTGACATGAATCACAAAGGCCATCAAGAGCAAATACTGATTTTGGAAGTCCTCTCACAAGATCTTTATTTACAAGCTCATTTATGTTGTTGAAGTTTAAATGAGAGAGTATTTTGTGCCAATTCCAGCTTTCTTCAATTGATGCTCTACTCATCAGACAGATTGCAGAACCATCATAACTTGTTGAAAGTCTGACTTCATAAATGTTACCATGCCTGTAACCTTTCGGAAACACTTTTCCTGTAGAATTGCTTACAACTTCACAGTGTTCTTCAAAGAAATCCACATGATAACCTCTATCACATATTTGACTCACACTCAACTAGATTATGTTTAAGTCATGAGACAAGAGCTACTGTTTCAATGATGACATTCCCAAGATTAATATTGTCATATCCCAGAGTTTTTCCCATGTTGCCATCTCCATAAGAAACTTCTGGGCCAGCTTTCTCCATAAAGTCTGAGAGCAGGGCTTTATTTCCAGTCATATGTCCTGAACATCCACTATCCAGTAGTAGGATGTTTCTCCTGTTGCCCTGCAAACACAAAGACCACTAATGGTTAGTTTTAAGGACCCAGAGTTGCTTGGATCCTTTGGCCTTTTTAAGTTTGTTAGCATTTACAGCGGATTTAATATCAGAGTTTATGCTAACATGCTGTTTATCAGAACTTATATCAGACTTTGCATCAGACTTTACACTAGAAGGAATTAAAGCAACTTTCTTCAAAGAAGGTTTTATTTGATAATAATCATAGTATAAATTATGATATTCTTTACAAGTATAAATGGAATGCCATAAACTACCACAATGAAAACAAGGATCTTGTGGCTTAAACCTATCAGACTGACTCTTAACTCCTGACTTAGGAGGTAAAGAGTTTATATTCTTATTCTTCCTGCAAAAAGAAGCAAGATGGTTAGAGTTTCCACAGTTATAACAGACATATAGTTATTGCTTTTATTCACACCTTCCTCTCCATTCCTATTTTTCCTAGCTGCCTTAACCTTATTGACATTCTTTATTTCTTTCAGCTTATGCTTAAGCTGCTTCTTTGTCATTAAGCCTATGTTGACTTCAGCTGGTTTATCATGTTCTAATTTGTCAGAAGTTGACTTCTCCTTAACTTCTGTCACAGACTCTTTCATTTTTCAGAATCAGACTTTACAGTTTTAGCTACAAACTTAACAGGATTTACCTTTGGCTTAACAGTTTGTTTAACAACAATTGGCTCAATTTGTTCAGTTCCTTTTTCACTTTTATCATCTCCATAACCTAAGCCCTCTTTCCAATTTCCACTACTTAATAAATTCTGAGTTGTTCTGCCAGAATTAGTCCAAGTCCTAATAATCTCTTTTTCTTTTTCTAACTCAGTTTTAAGAGATTTATTCAATTTTAGCAATTCATCTCGAACATAAAAAGCATCATCTCTCTCTTTCTGAGTTTGATGGAACATAACTAACTCCTTTTCTAAATAATCATTCCTTTTCTTAAAAGCAAGATTTTCAGAAGTTAATCTTTCACATGTTAAAGTTTGATCTCTGTAGCTAATAAAAATGATTTTTAGATATAATCTCAACTCAGTAATATCATCAGTATGAAAGCATAAGTTGTTTGAGGTACCTTTAATTCAGCAGTTTCAGGGTTGCCATCAACATTTTCCATTAAAGCATAATTTACCTCATCTTAAGAATCTGAAGTATCTGTCTAGCTTTTCTTCTTTGTGACAAGTGCCTTGCCTTTGTCACTTTTTTCTTTCTTGCAGTCAGGAGATATGTGGCCTCTTTCACCACAGTTGTAGAATTTGACATTTGAGTTATCTCCTCTGTCAGACTTTGCACCTTTGCCTTTAGATTTTCTGAAACCTTTCTTATCAGTACTTCCACATTTCTTGAAAAACTTCTTTCCCCTTCTGAATTTCCTGTAGGCTATCTTTGTGATACCCTTCACCATAAGAGCATACAATTTCATCATCTTTTCATCAGCATCTATTTCAGGTAAACTTTCAGTTTCTGAATCATCATCATCAGAACTTGATGATTTTGAATCAGACTTTATGATGAGAGCCTTTCCTTTGCCTTTCTTTGAGACAGCCACTTTGGGGAATTCCTCCTCAGCCTTAAGAGCAATTGTCCTTGACTTTCTCCCTTGTCTCTTGCTTCTTTGATCCATCTCAAGTTCATAAGTCTTGAGCATATCATAAATTTCATCAAGAGTAGTTTCATCAAGAGCATAGTTGTCTCTTATAATAGTAGCCTTCAAATCCCAACTTTCAGGAAGAGCTAAAAGGAATTTTAGATTTGAATCTTCAAGATCATATTCCTTGTCCATCAGTGACAGATCATTCAAGAGTTTGATAAACCTGTCATATAAGTCAGTTAATGACTCATCACTTTTTGAGTCAAAGTGCTCATACTCTTGAGTGAGTATAGTCCTCATGTTCTTCTTGATTGCATCAGTTCCCTGGCATCTTGTCTCCAAAGCATCCCATATCTCCTTTGCAGTCTTGCAATAAATTACCCTGTTTGACATGACATTATCAATGGCACTATGCATCAAATGCCTTACCTTTGGATCCTTGGAAATGGATGAGATATCTTCAGCTGTTTACTCATTTTTCTCCTTTGGTATGGTCTTTGCTGGGTGATCTGCAACTATAACAGAGAGCTTGGTTGGCTTATGCGGTCCTTCATTAATTCTGTCAAGGTATTCTTGATCTATAGCTTCCAGAAATATAACCATCTTCACTTTCCATATGGGGTACTCAGAAGGTCTCAGTATGGGAACCCTAATAGTCTCATATCGACTGTGGATTTGAGTCTTTTGAGTTTCTTCAGTTTTGGCGGGCTTGGTTGGATTTTCTGCTTCTTTAGACATGATTGTTTTGGATCTTTACTGTATGTGTGTTAACAGATAGGCTCTGATATCACTTGTTAGGTCACACAACACTGTAGAAGGGGGTTGAATATAGTGTAGAATACAATCAAATCGATTTCGAACACAAGTAATAGTAAACAGATATATTCGATATAATAAGCATTATTACAATGGAACTGTTCTCTTTCAGTGATGAACAAATATCACGAGAGCTGCTAGGTTATAATGTATGATCTTCTCGATAATGATAACACATATAGTGTAAACCTATGTCTGTGTTTATATAGTACACAGTTACAAGATAACTTCTAATTGATATGGAATATAATTCTGTCTCCTAAAATATATCAATCAGATATCTTATACAATTCTTTAAGTCCTCTAACTCTTTCCATGCATATCTTATTTTTGTATTAGTCTCGATCTTCTTTCCTGTAAATCAGTTTCCTTCCTTAATTGTTAGTCCTCCAGTACTTAAGTTCTGATATCCATCTTCTGATAATCTAAGTCCTGATATCCTTAAGTTCTGACTTCCAGTAAGTACTGATATTTTCTGTTTATTAAGATCTGAAAACTAAACATGAAACATATTACACATGACATCTCAAATATATCTAACAGTTAAAATTAGCCAAATCCTGACCCAACCCAATTTAATCGGGTTTTTGAAAATTAACCCGTTCAAATCTCGGTTTTGAACGGGTCGGCTTATTCGGCTGAAAAAGGGTTGGTTTGGGTTGGTTTTGGCGGGTCGGTCAATTTTCGTTCACCCCTATTGCTTATCATTTTCTGTTCAATCTTGATGATAAAATTGATTAATCAATAGTTTTGATCTTTGATGATCATTATTCCTGTTGATCTTACAAATTAGTTGTTAGATTCATAGCAAACATTCTCTCAAAATTAAAATTTTCAATTACATCACACATGTTTGATAATTTGCCTCACTCAAGTCAATTCAGTGATATTCTTCTCTCTTGTGATATTTTTTTCTCTCTTGATTGATAAGAAACTATGGCTTCTAGTTCAGCTAGTCCAGAAACACATAACACATCCAATAACTTCACTTATTCTTCTCATTTCGATTATGACAATCTACTACATTTACAATCCTCTGATAGTCCTAGAATGAAATTAGTCATTGAAGTGTTTGATGGCTCTGGTTTTGGTAACTGGAAAAGATCTATGCTGATTGCTCTATCTGCAATAAACAAGCTATATTTTGTAGATGGTTCACTGCCTAAACCTACTACTGATTTTGCCACCTACAAGAGTTGGTGTAGGTGTAATGATATGGTAATTCCATGAATACTTGGGGCTTTGTCTAAATCTATTGGTAGAAGCGTGATTTACTCATCATCAGCTCACCAAATATGGTTAAAACTAGAGGAGCGGTATGGAGTTTCTAATGGAGCTCAGTTGTTTGGTCTGCATAAAGAGTTAACTGAGGTCTCTCAAGGAAATCTTAATATCTCTACTTATTTCGCCAAGATCAAGATGTTATGGGATGACATAGACTCTCTCTGTTTGTTACACGTGTGTTCTTGTGGCTGTAAATGTGGTGCAGCTACTAAGCTTGTTCAATTCCAACAGGATCAAAGAGTCATACAATTTCTGATGGGTTTAAATGAATCCTATAACATGATGAGAGGCTCAATTCTTATGAGATCTCCTCTTTCGTCATTGGGCCATGTTTATAGCCTCTTACTTCAGGAAGAAGCTCAGAGAGAAATCAATTCTCCTGGACATTTTGTTGCAGATTCAGCTTCGTTAAATGTTCATTCTTCTAAGGCTTCTGCCCAACCTTTCACTTCATTCAACAAATCAAGGTTTTCTGCTACTGGTGACATTAAGAAAAACCTCCACTGTAATTAATGCAAAAAGTCAGGACATCTGATTGACAAATGCTTCAAACTACGTGGTTTTCCTCCAGACTTCAAATTTACGAAGTCAAAGAAAGTTGCAACTTGTGTCGAAGGATCTTCTAGTGAAATATATGTACCTTGTCTGATGGATCTGGTACTGCAGCCCTGCCAGTTATTACACCTGAATTCTGCACCCAACTAATGCAGATGCTCAAAATCATTCATCATTCAGATTCCACTCCTTCTTCTACAAATTTTGCAGGTACCTTTACAGCTTCATCTCATATAGCTTGTTTTACTGATTCTTCTACAATTGAATGGATCATTGACAGTGGGGTCAGTGACCATATGTGCTTCAACAAATCTTTATTTTCCACCCTATATGAATTATCACACAAAAGCACCATTTCTTTACCAAATGGTCAAACCATTGATATCACTCATATATGCACTGTTCCTATTTCCTCTGGTATAATTCTTCAAAATATTCTGTTTGTACTTTCTTTCAAGTATAATCTCATTTCTATCACAAAACACACACATCAACTTCCTTGTAATGTCTATTTCACTGCTGATTCTTGCTATTTGCAGGGCTCTTCTCTGAAGAAGCCTCTGGCTCTTGGTAGAATCTGCAAGGGACTTTACATTACATCAAATGACTTCTTCCTTCCAGATGCCAAAGCTCTAGTGACTGCTAGTTCTTTTTTCTCTGCTTGTAAGAAAAAATCTATTATTTGACATTCTAGACTAGGTCATTTACCTATGTCAAAACTCAAAACTCTGTCTCTTTGTAACTTTTCTGATGAATGTATAAATGCTATTGCTTATTGTGATGTATGTGCTAAAGCTAGGCAGCATAAACTTCCTTTTCCACATAGCACTATACACACTACTGAAAAATTTCAGCTCATACACATTGATTTGTGAGGACCATATAAAGTCCCTACCTATAATAAATATAGATATTTCATCACCATTGTAGATGATTTCACTAGAACTACTTGGACTCATCTCTTAAGTCACAAAAGTAATGCCTTTACCTTTATCAAAAATTTCATTTCTCTTGTCAAAGTTCAGTTCAAATCTCAAGTGAAATGCATAAGATCAGATAATGCACTTGAACTTGGTTCTTCAGTTTCTGCTACTGCATACCTACAGTCATTGGGTATTTCTCATCATATTTCCCGTGCCTACACCCCTCAGCGTGGTTGAATGTAAACATAAACACATTCTTGAAACCTCAAGAGCACTTTTATTACAGTATAACTTACCCATTAGTTACTAGGGTGATTGTGTTCTTATTTCTAATACCTTATTAACAGATTTTCATCCAAACTTTTTAACAATAAATCCCCTTATGAATTGTTATTTAATATCAAACCTTCTTATGAACATTTAAAACCTTTTGGTTGTCTCTGTTATGTTAGCACTCCTAAACCTTTCAGAGACAAATTCTCTCCAAGAGCTTATGCTTGTGTATTCTTGGGTTATCCCTACGGTAAAAAGCCTTATAAAGTATTTAACATTCCCCCCTCTCAAATCACTGTTTCAAGAGATATTTTATTCCATGAAAACATTTTTCCTTTTGTTCCTACATCTACACATCATTTCCTGCCAATTGTTGTTCCAGATATTTTTCCCATTCACAATCCCCTTGATTCTCCTACTTATCCTGATTCTCCTGATGCAAATTCTTATACCGCTGACCCACATATTACTTTTCCCATTCACAGTGCTGATATTACTACCACTTCTCATAATACCAGTACCTCTAATGATAAACCACTTACTAGACATTCTTCTAGAATTTCCAAAATTCCATAATACTTGCAAGATTATGTTCATCCTTATCAAGCACAATGTCATTCTGTCATTTGTTCTCAATCACTCGTTTCTTTATGTGTTCCATCTGTTACTTTTCCCACTCAATCTGTTTGTTGCAAAGTCAATACATCTATATCTTCACCTACATATGTATCTTTACCTCTAGCTGAACCCTCTAGCTATGAAATAGCCTCTCAATATCCTGAATGGAAACAAGCCATTGCTAATGAGTTTGCAGCACTAGAGGCCAATAACACTTGATCTTTAGTTCCCTTACCTCCTGGAAAAAAGGCCATCAATTGCAAGTGGGTATTTAAAGTCAAGCATCATGTTGATGATAGTATAGAAAGATATAAAGCCAGACTAATTGTTAAAGGTTTTACACAAAAAGAAGGTATTAATTACACATAAACTTTCATTCATGTTGTGAAAATCACTACCATTAGAAGTCTAGTTGTTGCAATTAAAAAAGGGTTGGAAAATGTATCAAATGGATGTCAATAATACTTTTCTTCATGGTGATCTACATGAAGATGTCTACATGCAATTACCCCTGGCCTTCATATATCTGATCCTACATTAGTTTGTAAACTCCTTAAATCTCTATATGGCCTGAAACAAGCCTCCATAAATTGGTTTTCCAAGCTTACTACTGTTCTGTTCTCTATGGACTATCAAGCATCTAAAAATGATGCCTCTCTACTGTATAAGAAGAATGGTTCCTCTGTGGTTTATCTAGCCATTTATGTTGATGATATTTTAGTTGTTGGTAATGATGAGGCTGAAAATAGCCATATCAAACAGTTTCTGAATTCTACATTCAAAATCAAAGATCTGGGTACACTACATTACTTCTTAGGCCTTGAGTTCAATATTGTTCCAAATGGTATAGTCATTTCTCAACATAAGTTTACAACTGAGTTGCTTCAAGAGTTTCCATGCCAGCATTTATCCCATGTAGTAAGTCTTTTGGATCTTTCCATCAAACTTCTTCCAGATGTTGGTGATTCATATTCAGATCCATCCCAGTTAATAAAGCTTGTTGGTAAGCTCAACTTTCTTACAAATACTCGCCCTGATCTAGCCTTTGATGTCCAACACTTAAGCCAATTCATGGTCGCTCCTCGTATTTCTCATTGGCAGGCAACCTTACATGTTCTCAGATACTTGAAATCAACTCATTCTCAAGGTCTATTCCTCAGCTCTACACCTGATTTCAGACTTGAAGCTTATTTTGATGTCGATTGGGCTTCTTGTTCTCATTCAAGACGTTCAGTTAGTGGTTATGTCATACTTATTAGTGGATCTCTCATCTCCTGGAAATCGAAGAAACAACATACTGTGTCTTTATCCGCAGCTGAAGCTGAGTATCGTTCCCTTCGTCGTATCACCTTTGAACTCGCCTGGTTGTCTAGAATTTTTCAAGAATTTGAGGTTGCATATATCATTCTTATCCCCGTCAAATATGATAACCAAGCTAATATCTACATTGCCAAAAACCCTATTTTTCACGAACGAACAAAGCACATTGATATAGACTGTCATTTCGTTCGTGAAAAATTACTTTCTGGGCTAATTTCCTTATCTTATGTTCATACTCTTCATCAATTGGCAGATGTATGTACTAAACCTCTTATTGGCTTACATCACAAGGATATTATCTGCAAGTTGAAGATGCATACTTCACCCTCCAACTTGAGGGGGGTGTTGGAGTTATAACGTGATAGCTGAAATGCCACATCAACATGGCAGCTGGTAGAGCCGACCAAACGAATGGGCCGAGCGTGCCGGTCCGAATATTTGGCGGGCCGGTTTGGTCACCACTAAACCCGTGAACGACCCGAAAAAAGTAACGGTCCGTGCCGAACCGTGCCAATCAATCAAAAAAGTAAATCGTTAACGGCCCGCGAATTAAACGAATAATACGGTTCAGACTTGGCGCGTGTTCAAGGAGCTGCGAGGTGAATAATTCGCAGTTCAACCCGCGAATTGGCGAATCAGGCGGTCCAAACTTATTCATTTGTATTTTGATAAACAGGCTAGTCTGTTTCTGAAAATCACATACCCATTAATTATTAACAAATTATTTTCAGGAATTTCTTTTTCTCTTTTCTAGTTCAGTTCCTACATTAATAAATTATTTATCTATTTTATTTTGATTTTAGTTCCGAAGTTGACTTAATTTTTTAAAAGTATTTCAATTTAATTTTTTTAAACTAGCAAACAGAAATGTTACAATTGATTTGGGCCTCTAAAAAAATTGTGTTATTTTTTTCCCCCGAATTTGTAAAACTAGAATGTATGATTTGTAAAACTAGAATGTGTTAAAATAAAATAAGGAAAATAGGACGATACCTCTATAAAATTTATTAATTAAAAAAATGTTACAATTGGCGAGCCGGTTTGACAGGCCGTACCGAGCGGTTCGGTTCAGCTGAATCGTTACGATTTAGCGGGCCGTGCCGGGCCGGTTCCGGTTTCACAGACTACAACTCGTGTTCGGTTCGTTTGTACAGACGGCTTGGGCCGAATTCTGAATCGGCACGTGACGAGCCGACTTACGCGAATTTTACGCGAGCCGATTTCCGAACCGCCCGTTTGGCCGGCTCTAGCAGCTGGATTGTAGATATTTTTCTCTTTACTTGTAAATAATTAGCAGTTAGTTATGCTAACAGTTTTTCCCGCCAACTGTATTTTTTGGCACATGTTTATTTATCTCACACCGTACAGAACAAATTATGCAACTTAATTCAAGATGGCTTTCCATCTCAACAATCTCTCTCTCTCCCTCGCTCTCTCTCCATTTCTCTTTACAGTATTAACAAAATAGTTACAACACATAGATACAATTTACAGATATGAAACTTGCTGTTTCACACTCTCTTCGCTAATGATGTTGCATATCTTCCCCCAATGGAGAATGTACCCAAAATTGATACTGCATTTCAAGATTTTGATTCCAGAAAAGATGCTTTTGAGAAGCTCTCAGTGCAAGTCGGTCTATATATGTTCTCGAACAAGCTAATATTTTTTATTTTTATTCACATTTTTATCTATAACACGATACTTTTTATGTAAAATTGTAAATGCTTTTTAATTAGGTGTTCATACAATATATACAGAAAATTATAAATTTATATCATTTCGATTGTTTTTTTATAATAGTGACAAATCACTGCATTCAAAAAGTTATAGAAATAAAAATGATCAAAATTTATTAATTTTTGTAAAAGAACTCTTTATTTAATTCCGTAGAACAATATTTGTTTTCAAGTTAATACGATAATTAAATTAAGTCTAATTTAGAATAGTTGTCTATTACTTTTTGATTATTATAATATTTTTAAAAAATTTAACAAAATATTGTAAAATCATTATAAATCACAGTATTTTATATGTTTATAGAAATATATAACCCGAGAAATAATATTTTAGGAAATTAAACCGCCAAATTTTTTAAATAAATTATTGGACAATTTTATTTTAAAAAACACGAGTCCTCTGAAAAAAATTGTGTACAAAAATTAAAATTCGTAAAAAGGATTTTTTTTGGAAAATAAGTTTTTTTATAAAAAAAATTTTTGAAAAAAATAAATGTTATATCAAATGTAACCAACTTTTTTAAATCACAGTATTTTATATGTTTATAGAAATATATAACCCGAGAAATAATATTTTAGAAAATTAAACCGCCAAATTTTTTAAATAAATAATAGTACAATTTTATTTTAAAAAACATGAGTCCCCAGAAAAAAATTGTGTACAAAAATTAAAATTCGTAAAAAGGATTTTTTTTGGAAAATAAGTTTTTTTATAAAAAAAAATTTTGAAAAAAATAAATGTTATATCAAATGTAACCAACTTTTTTAAATCATTTTTCATAGAATTTTGAAAAATCGCATATAAATTTCATTTTAGTTATAAACCTTATTTTTTAAATTATTTTTAAAATATAATAAAATCACAGATAAATTAAAAAATATATGTTTTGATATTTTTTCAAAAAAAAAGACAAGAAATTCGTAAATTATTGAGTTGGTTGGATTGAGGTACACGTGCACACATTCAGTTGGACGTATGAATCAATGACATAGTTTTGTCCGTACCCTCACTTCATTACCAAAACTCACTTCCATACACCAGTTGTAGTAACTATTAAAATACTCCACTCCTACATTTCATTACACTCTCCCGGGCCCACATCTCTCTTCCCTCCACTCAAAATGGATACTCTCCTCTTCCACCACAACAACCGCCCTTGCTCCGCCACTTCTAAACGCCCCTACGCCGCCGTCTCAGATCCAATCTCTCCCATGTCTCTGGATCCAATCCAATTAGATTCTCTTTTACTTTCTTTTTTATCTCTCTCTGATAAAACCACTGTGCCTTTACTCGATCACGCTTTTGATGATTTAATCGAATCTTCTCCCGATCAGAATGTTATGATTGAGCGTGCTCTTTTGTTAGGCTCTGTGTTGCTTGAAGCTGGTAAACGATCTGCTCGTAAACGTGATTGTCTCCATAACGCCGTCGTTTGGCCTCTCCCTCCCGATCTTACAATCAAGGTACTGTACTCTATTATTTTTTACTTTCTTTTTTTTTGTATCTTAAAATTGTTTTTAGTTTAGGAATTTAGCTTGTTACTGTGAGTATTAGGTTTTGATTTAGTTTGTGTTGAATGTATGTGTGCTGTTTTTGTATAGTGCTCTTATGTTCATGGGATGTGCATTTTATTAATTGTGACCAAAACCAAATTATTAAGTCTTAAAATATACTACCGATAACCGATAGTTGAATGTACGTGTGCTGTTTTTGGGTAGTGCTCTTATGTCCATGGGATGTGCATTTTGTAAATTGTGGCCAAAACCAAATTATGAAGTCTTAAAATATACTACCTATAACCGAATCCAATAGAAAAAGCTGTTTTAACCCATTTCATAACCGAAATATAGATATAGATTTAGTATCTGTTTGAAGTGGTAGTTTATTAAACCAGTTCGAAGTAAAGTGCTCTATGTCCATGGGATGTGCATTTTGTAAATTGTGACCAAAACCAAATTATTAAGTCTGAAAATATAATACGGATAACCGAATCCTATAGAAAAAGCTGTTACAACCGATTTACTGGTTTAATAACCGAAATATAGAACAAATTCAGAACTAGTTTGTAAAACCAGTTCAAAGTAGATGTACTGGTACACCAATTTAAAGTTTTCTAAACGTTAAGCATCTGGCATAGTTCGAAGATTAAACCATTAATACACACAGCAGTCAGTACTCACATTATGAAAATTGAAAAGTTAGCCATTAATTTTGTTAAGCTGCTGCAGACCTGGAGTAGGCCAGTACAGTACCATAGGATTCAATAGATTTTATATTTTCAACCAAAACCACTCTATCAAGTATTTTATTGTTTGTCCAGGATGTTCTACCATATATGTATTGAATTGGCTTCCTAAGTTGATACATTCAGCATATCTGCATATGTAATTATGTATTATATTCTAAGTCACTAGACCAAAGTGTTTTTGATGTTCCAGTAAGATGACATACTGAAGTATTTTTACCAAGTTCTCCAAAATTTGTTTTATATGTGGAAACGTAACTCAGTTACATATAACAATTATACAATATTGATCTTGGACATTTATTGTTGAGAGTATTTCTCATATTGTTAAATCTGGCAGTATACCTTTTTCAGTTTCCAGAAGTCGAATTTAATCTAGGACAGTACAAAAATGGAATATGTTGATTAGACAGAGGGGTTCAGTTTTATATACATAATACATCGGTGTTTGATAATACATATCAGCCTCTTGACATCATAATAATGCTCGTTTCAGGTTCTTACAATGCTGGACACTCAAAGTGTGTGTTATGCTGCTGCAGCATGTTCCTTTTTCCGCAAGTGTGCTTCTGATCCACTGTGCTATGCCAGTATTGACTTGATAACTGTAATTCCAAAAGTTAATAATATGGTAGTGTCCACAATGATTCAGCGATCTGGAAAAGCGCTTCGGTAAAACGACTATTGTTTTCAGTCATATAAAATTCGTTTTCATAATCATGTGAGAACTGGGATGTTATGAGTATAACTGGTTACTATTTTAATCTCTACTGATTGAATTTTTTAGCTCTTCTACAATATTTTTTATAATAAGTTATTGACGTATTGTTGTAAGCATGGAACCTTTAGCTTTTGAGAATGTAAATTTGCTGATTTGGAATGTAGCAACTGCCATTCCCATATTTTCTTCTAAACAGTTATGGAGCCTTGATAGATATAAATAATTAGGAATAGTAACTGATTTGTTTTGAAGTTTGCAAGATCATGATGAAACAAATTATGGCTCTAAACTAATAATTCTATTCATTATTGCAGAATCTCCATAAATCTCCAACATCAACAAGTTTGTGTAACTTTGTGTATTTATAAAATTCGACCTTGCTGATTTTATGCATTTGTGTTTTCATTTGACGTGTGTGCTTCTGTAGGATTATTTTCTGATTGTTATCCCTTAAATCCCAGGTCTTTAAAGCTTGGTCTGATGCCTGGTCCAACTGCACTTTTTGGTTCTTCTCAGACATGTATTTATAGTACAAGAAATTCCCCAGACATATCCGGTTTTTCATGGAACGATAAGAGATCAAGACAGGGAAAAGAATCTTGTATTCTTTCACGGTCGTGCTTAAGTTCTTTAGGTTCAGACAATGGTGCTCCAGGGTAGTATTTATATTGAACCAGAAGGATTTTTTTAGTCACTTAGAGTCGTTATAACTGATTTATTTTTTTTGGATGTGAAGGGCACTGTTAAGAAGGTTGCACCTTAATAATATTGAACGAGTGGATAACACGGCGCTTTCTGCAGCACTATCAGTCTGTCCATCTCTCCTTGATCTCGAAATTGTTGGCCTGTAAGTCCAATTTTTTTTGCTAAACATAAGTCCTATTTTAACCAGATACACACACAAATTTCTGTTTCCATTTATATTTCTTAGGTTGCTGGGTTCTTAGTTTTGGTGTATCCTCTATATGGTAGTGACCATGCCCACTAGAGTATAGAGTTCCTTTCTCTGTTAAAAATTAAAATGCCTAGCAATTCATTCATTCTTGTAATGAGATCGTGCAATATTTTGCCTCTCTTTATTCTGAGTTGAGGTCTATGTCTTGTAATTTGAATGCAAATTCTTATGGCAGTCATGTCGAATTGAGGCAAACATTGGAATCGGTTAGCAAACATTGCCATCTGATCGAACGTCTCTTTTTTGAATCTTCCAAGACAGGTATTGTAGTTTGTACATGTAACCTCTGTTATTTTCAGAGCTAAGTATGCCTTCGTTGTATTCTGTGTAGGTAGAGATGACAGTTTGAAATTGTCCCCGACCTGCAGCGATTTAGTGCAAAATTGCCCTAATCTCAACTCTTTAGCACTACGGGGATTCAAGCTGCAAGACTTCAAAATATTGGCACTCATCAAGGTAAACTATGGTTGTGCGAATGAGAGAATAAATGTCCTTTCCTATTTCATGACTGCATTTTCTTCCTTTCTCGCCTTGCTTGTATTGATAAATTTACTTTTGCTTGGAAGTTAGTCATTGATCCCAAGTACTGGTCCCGGCAGTAATATCCTGACAGCTTTTTTATCTCGAAGAAAAAGCAGTAAAAAACCTCCAATATGTGAATAAATAACCTTTAATTTTATGTTTGATTGTCTAATGTACTAACATAGTGGGTAGTAGTGACATACATAACTTTTTCTCTTTAATATTTCCACTGTGCCTGTATTGTATGTATATGAATGACACGTGCCCAAAGAGTAGTCAGTATGTGTATATTGGAAATGGAGTGTTTCATCAGATTAAGTTTTATATTTTTGATAGAATCTTTTAATGTAGTTAGTGGGTGATGCCGATTCCCATGTAAAATCAATTTTTAACAGATCAGGAGTTGAACAGAGTTTACCCATATAAGAGGAACATCTTGCAGTTGTCTCCTAAAGGAAACTATGTTGATAAGTTCAGAAACTTGGTGAAGATTTTTGTCATATTGTAAATGTTGGAGGTCTATAAGAAAAAAATGCCAGAGTTTTCCCTCTTCTTCATACTTTTTGTGTTAGTATGAGGGATAACCAGACCATAAGAATAGAAATAAGAACTTTATTCAAATGTGTTGCTTGTTTCCATATATAATATGTGGAAGCACTTGTTTCTAGCCCTCTATGCAGATGAATTAGTTACTTTAAGTGCTTTGAAAATGTTTCTCTGATTGTGTGTGATACTGTGACATATAACAATGTAGGGGTTTCGTAAGCTGAAACATCTTGACTTCTCCACATCCTACTCTATCTCGGGTGCTTTCTTAAAGTAAGCGCATCTTTAACTAATCATCCTTTTTAAGTTCGTTTTGATTCATATTTTCTCACCTACCTGTTCGGTCATTCTTCGCCATAATACATGTTATGCAGGAAGCTTGTTGGAGGTGCAGGTGGAAACCTTTTGGAGGTTATAATTTTACGGGATTGTATGCATCTCAGAAAAGTATGAGCAAAGTCTCCCTCCCTCCCTCTCTGTCTATATATAGTGAATGCATGTCTCACAGTCTCTATTTTCTGCACGTGCAGGCAGAAGTCGAAAGGTTTATTTCATCCATTATTGCAGGAGAATTTAAGTTCCTTAGACACCTTGTGAGTAGAACTGTATTTACTTGTTTCCTATTTTAAATAGTATTTTATATTTAAATGTTAACATCGAGATGCTTTCTAATTTATTGGTGTTGAATTTACCACTTATAGTTACTCGTTTTATTAACTTTGACTTGAAACAGGACGTGTCCAACCGGGAAGGTCTAGCATCTGAAGAAGACTGGTGCAGCAGGTGTTACGACCCAAGGTTGTTCTTCCTATCATTGTAGATGTTTCGGTTAATTTACTGTATACTTACGTTCTATGGTCTACATGCAGTTTCATACCTGCAGAGCAACTTTTTAGAGAAAGGCCCAACTTCAGCCTGCTGGCCGAGTTTCCGGTTGAAGGAAGGTTAGTAGTGTGTCTTCTTTGAAACTTTAGCAAATTAAAATTGACTATCAAGACTAGCTACCACCTGTCGTGCTTAATGTATTATTTCTACTGCAGTTTTATTGAATTTGGACAAATGATTAGCAGCGATGATATGAGTCCTCCACAACAGCTGAGCTGTCATATGTCTGATGGATCATGTTTTGTAAATACATCTGATAGCTGTTACAATAGTGACCTGGGAAGTGGCAATGAAGATAACCATGACACCAGTGTCATTATTTATGAGGAAAGTTCCGATGAGGCGGACTTTCTGTCAGTATAAGCCTCCGAGGTCTTCCAGCCCACTGTAAGTTCTGTTACTTTCTCTTCCTTTCCTCCTCCACAATCAAACAGAGACCACCGGCATGAAACATTGATATTATGCTTTTCTGTTTGAGTTGAGAAATCATCATAATCCTGTTTATGTTCTGTACAATTCTTTTCAAGTGTACGCATGTGCACTTTTTTCTCTAAACAGGTACATCATTCGCAGGTTGCTATTAAATCTGCCGTGGGATGTATTTGTTGCTGGCTAATTTTTTACCTGTACATTATGTGTACAGACTGTGTTGCTGGAGGAGTGCAGTGTTGATCATAACTGTGAGGAGCTCATTCTGAAAGCCTGATGCGACTAGATGAATAAAGTATAAACATGGGATCCTGTAATGTTATGTCGTCGTTTTGTCCGCTGTCCCATATTAGATTGGACATCAACAATATTAAGTTGAAGGAGCTTTAGGATTATTTAGGCAGAAAAGGACAGCAGTCACTGCATATCTAGTCTTATTTGCAGCTGGATTATGCGTCTGCCTTTTGTTGAATTTGTTACGAACAAACACTCTACTGTTAGTAATTCATCAGCTTCTCTTCACCCCTCTCAGTTTTGGGGTTCGAATGTAACCAGTTTTGAGAAGATTATGCCTGGGTGATTGGTTGCTTTTAGGGAGGACGAAATAGCAATATTAAGTTTTGGCTCAAAACTTGCATAAATTGTATTCAGTGTCATGTAATACAGTATGAGACTATTAGCAGGAGCAAGGATGATAATTGTTACAAAGTTGCTGAAATTGAATGTTTGTAATAAATTATTTCAATCGAGTGATTTTTTTTTTGGCTGAAATGAAATCTATATTTGTCACAAAAATATATTTGAATATGAATGTTCGATTGTTCGTGACTTTCTTTCTCGCCCAAGCCTCATGATGGACTTTCATGTCAGTGACGTCTCTCTCTTAAATACCATAATCTGCTTATTCGGTTAAAAGCCCCAAATCTTTTTATCTATTTTATTTAATTTGTTTTTTTCAATAATCTTCTTTTTAGGTGAAGAATTTTAATCCGTTTGGTGAATTGTTTCTTTTTTTCACTTCTTTATTATAAGCAGTGTTGTAAAAATCGAGAATCGCGGATCGGGGAAGATCGGTCGAGCTACCGATTTAGGATTAATTGAAAATCGGGTATTAATCGGAAAAATTAATCAGGGTAAAAATCGGATGTATTATAATATTAAATTATATTTAATATATTATTATGATTATATTAATTATTTATTAACAAATATATATTTATTATGTCATAATTTCTATAATTATTCATATTTAAATTAATATAGTATTTTAATTTTAAAAAATAATTATAAATACTGCAATAAAGAAAAATTCGTAAAAATAATCGGATTTCAAAGATCGAATCGGTCGGATACTTTGTAGGGGATTAATCGAAATTTTTTTTTAAAAATCGGGGATTTTAGAACACTGATTGTAAGCAGAGTTCTTAATTCAGTAATGAAATTTTGTATAAAATTGTGGTTCCTCCTTCAGGACATGATGGAGAGGGTACACCTAATTTAAGTGGGTACTTGTATTTGTATATACATTATCTTCAAAATATCGGTTAAGCGTCTATTAATGAAAACAGGCGATTACAATTTATTATTTGTTCGACTCGATCTGATGTAGATGCCGTATAATTTTTTATTAGTGAATTAATATCTTTATTCTTGAAAGAAACATGAAGCCATAGAAAATACAAATATTTCTCTAATATCTATAATTTTAAGTTAATTTTAATCCCGTTCATATTTAAATTAATTAAGATCTAAAATCAAAGTTTTGGGATTAAGAAGTGTTTTGTATTCTCTTTTTACCCAATTGAGTACAAATATGAAAAAAAAATTCAAATTTTCTCAATTGAAATTACCAAAATACTATTTTTCTAAAAAAAGTTGTGATTTTAATATGTCTTAAAAATATTTCTAAAAATACAGTTTGCAAGCTTATGTAACTTCGTTTATTTTTTTTGGAAAAGTATTTGAATTTTATTTTTTGATGGCATTCGAGGTTGCATCGAATAACCAATTGTATTGTAAAAAAATTTGAAAAATCATATTTTTGCAAAATTAAATAAATAGATTAAAATATATTTTTGGAAAATCCTCTTTTTCATTTACTTGAGGCTTTTAGAACACAAAATCTACTGAAACGAAATCAAACCAACACAAAATCTCCTGAAAACTGTACATGTATTATTTTCAAAACTAGGAATAGGCCCAGCAGCTCATATAACTAAACTAAGCCCGGTAGGTTTTTTCGTATAGGCCCGTGATTAGTTGAATATATAAGAATCTACTTCCATCTCGTCTCCACTCCTCTCTAAAACAGCATCTCCAAAACCTAGCCGCCGCACATTCGAACTTTGGAGCTGCAATCATGGTAAGCTTTCCCCAACACATACATACAATTACTTACACTGTTGTCTATCTCTATGTTTTATGCTTATGTTATTACAACGTTTTTAACTGCAGTCGTTGGTAGCAAATGAGGAATTTCAACACATTCTTCGTATTCAGAATACGAATGTTGATGGGAAACAAAAGATCATGTTTGCTCTGACCTCCATCAAAGGTATTGGTCGTCGTTTCGCTAACATCGTTTGTAAGAAAGCTGATGTCGACATGAACAAGAGGTAATAATTTTACGAACCTTATGGTCATTCATTTCTGTATTTTATTTAAGTAGTTTTGGTTAGAGTAATGTACAAATGATGTTTGATAGTTGTGTTTGTTGTTTAGGTATAGTTTTATTTTACATGTTTGTGTTACTAGCTGATGTTGTTTCTCTGGTGGTGATAATAATTGTTTTGTTATTGGGTATGTGTAATTGCGTGATTCTTGTGCAAGTATTTCGTATGTTTAATGGAGTGATAGGAATCTAATTACCTGTATAGATGATAGATTGTGTTGTGGAAATGAATAAATTTACGAGAGGGAAAGATGCAGAGTTACAAAATTTATGATTTTGAACAATGAGGATATTAACAGAATTTGTTTTTTATCCGATCAAATTATTCTAGGTTTTGGTTGTTTATATTATTTATACTTGGTATTGGTTACAAATTTATTATCCTTGCTTTCATAGATCATATTTTAAGCATGCTTAGCTAATGTTACGATAAGACAGTGTTGGTTTCTCGGTTTCTAGGATTAAGTAATCAACATGTATAGAATGAAGTTTAAACAATGGAAGTCAGCATTACTGTAACATTTTACAAGAGCAAAGTGAGTGCATTTAGGTTCTCAGTTTAGAAATCCAAAACTATGTCTTTAGCTGCTGGTGCCTGTATGCCTTAAATTTAATGTTTTTGCTTCAGTATTTGCTAGTTTGTCTCCTATCTTAATATTATTGTCACCTTTAAAGTTTGTAGATGTTTTACTAGTCAAATGCTCAAAGAGCTCGTAAAAAATGCAGGTAACCATTGCAAAATATAGCCTATCCATAGATGACAATTTGTTCAAATCAAATGTCAATGCTAAAATATAACTAGAATAATCAGTAATTTGATGTAGAATATCCAATGTCCCGATTATTCAGAAAAAGTAGAGATGGTGTAGCTACCTTCTTACTAAAGCATCTCATGGTTGAAGATGTTTAAGAGCTTAAGCTACCACAATATCTATATAAGTGATTACCTACTTTCTGCTTTTATCAGTTATCTCTCACCTGAAACTGCGATAGTGTATAGGTTTGCACATGTTATGTGCATTATGTATATTGGTAGCAGCAGATACCTTGTACGTGTCAAGTTAACATAAATTGGTCAAAGAATAATTCTAGCAGATTAAGATAACCATGTGATGTTACATGTGCAGAATCTTTCGCTTTGAGATTTTAAGATATGTTGAATTTTTAATTTATATTTGCACAGCTGATTATGGTTGTGGCCACAGGCTTCTTTGTGTCGCATCGATCTGTATTTTCCAGTAGTCCAATACCAATTTGTGTGTTTCTATTTTCTGAATATGTTTTTGAATTTGTTTTTTCGTAACCATGAATTATTTTGGGTGAGCCTACGTTGCTGGGTGCCTAAACCTGGTTATTCTTTTGTTGTTTGAAGTTGTATAAGAGCTTCTTTCCGAGGGTTTTTCTGCTAGCATTTATTTTTTACTGCTGCCTGGTATTATTTGTTGCTCTATTTTTCTTGTTTTTGTAAATGACCCTGTATATGTTTATGTGTTGCTTATAAAGGGCTGGGGAACTTTCTTCTGCTGAAATTGATAGCTTGATGACTATTGTTGCAAACCCGCGTCAATTCAAGATACCAGATTGGTTTTTGAACAGAAAGAAGGATTACAAAGATGGAAAGTTCTCTCAGGTGACATCTAATGCCCTGGACATGAAGCTGAGAGATGATCTTGAACGCCTGAAGAAGATCAGGTTTGTCAGTTCTCTTGGTTTGATACTGTAATATTGTATTGTTTGAGAACTGTTGAGATATAATACGTTTGATACAAATTTTGTACTGGTTGTGTCATCTTGTGGAAGATTGCGTAAGCTTTTCTGTTATTTGTAAATTTCAAGGATTGTATTCATCATATCTTAATTTGATTTTCTCTGTATGAATTTTTACAGAAATCACCGTGGGCTCCGTCACTACTGGGGTCTTAGGGTGCGTGGACAGCACACAAAGACAACTGGCCGCAGGGGAAAGACTGTTGGTGTGTCAAAGAAGCGATAGGCTTGTTAAGTTTCCTTTCTTTAGTTTTGTTGAGTTGACAAAGAAATGGATTGAAGAACTCTGTACTCTTGAAGCGTATTTTAGATTCTATCTATATATTTTGGTGCCTAAACACATCTTTAAAACTTCTGCGGGGTTATTTATTATGTTTTCAATTTTTGACAGAGCTGTTGTCAGTTACTGTTGAGTTTTTGCAATGTTAATGTTTCTACTAGTTAATCTCCCCTACAATTTAGAAATTTAAATTTCACTCATAAGTTTTACTATAAAAGTTTGTCCAAAAATGGTTCTTGTAAACTTCTTACACGTACTCTGGTTTGAGATTGTTGTTATCTTCTACTCTCGTAGCAGTGTGGAGTTCTAACCTAACACAAATCCTTAAAACTTTTTTCTTTTTTTCTGATCTTTTTGTTAAAATTAATTTTTGTACACAAATTATCAGCCACCTGTTCCATTTATATTGCAATATCAGTTATTTTATCCAGTCCTGATTAGTATACATAAGTTTCCTCATCAAGTACTTATCTTGGTTTTCCTATCTAAACGATTCTTAATCCTTTGCCGTGGATATTTTTGTAATATACTTATGTTGGGAAAAATGTTTAGACTTTGGATGTGGGATGTCTTTCAAAGAGCAGCAGAAGAAATATGATGCATGCATGATTTGTTCACTTTCAAAGATTAAGGCCATCTGGCCATGTAATATACTGTACTTGTGTTTAACCTTTTAGTTTATATACTGTACCTGTGTTTAACTTTTTAGTTTTCAAATCTGTGTTTGTTATAATTTTAAAAATATGGCTTATAGATTTGTTTCAAGGATCCGAGACGACATAATTTTAGTCATACTTCTATGTTTGTTATAACTTATGAAAGTGAATTAATGTCTTAATTTCACAAATAGTTTAAAATTATTAGTTATGTTTTTTTGTCATGGTTTATTAATGAATAAAAATATATTTTACACTAAAATATTATTTGTGAGTTAATAGGTTAGAATAGACTTTTCTCTTTATTTTTAGGATATAATATTTTAATCAAATAGATATTTTCAAGTCAAATCTTTATTTTTAAACAATAATGGTTAAAAGTCCAAATGTTAGAAGTTTTGCATTTTTGAATTCATTAGTAATTTTATTTTAGTGAGAGTCCCAATATAGTTCGTATCATCCTATTTTGCCAGTAAGTTACAACTACTTTTAACATAAGTATGTCGACTAGAATTATTATTTTTGGAATAAACAATGCATGAATGGCTTTATAAAAATAAATAGAGCAGGATTGAAAATTATTGGAATTTGACAGGAAGAAAGAAATGAAGAACATCTGCAGGACAAGTGAGCAGACACAAGGTAGAATCCAAGTTGTGGGGAATACTACTAATGTGGTACTATCTTCCTAGAAAATGATTGATCAATTAAGGTGTTTACACTTTACATGTACATAACATAAAGAGTTGTTAATTTCACACTATTCACGAGTACCAAAACACAGGGGAACAGTACTTACAAGGGCCTAGTTAGTTATACACTTAGGAACACACTTCTTCTTCATCAGTTTTAGCATAATTTTAAGCAGTGTTCCAGAAATCGCTAGGCGGACCAGGGCCGCCTAAATCGATTTTTAGAATACTGGTTTTAAGTGGTATAATATCAGGGCACTTTATAAGATCCAGACAATTAGAGTGACTAGTTTCTTAATATCTGTTTAGCTAGTGATCCTATATATTTAATTTAAATATTTGGTATTAACACTTATAGTTAATATATTTGTTGTTCTACCGTACGTTGAGTAATAGTGTAAACTGTAAAGTGATACAAGTCTTACTCCACATTTCATGTTTCTTAACATGGATGGTTCAATAAAAATATTATGCTTGCAATGTAATATTGACGATTTATCGTTTCATAAAAGGCTGAACTTGAAAACAAAATTTTAATTATGTATGTGAATATAAATATAAGAAAAATTAAAATTAAAGGGGAACAAGAGAAATATCCCAGCATATGGTGATAATGCTGCTACCTCAGTATTTTAAAGCTGCATTTATTGAAATGGCCATACCATATTTATACACATGGAGTTCTTTGGCATACACACAATAATAGATGAGTTGATGTTCATGTTTAATAATTGAAGTATATCCGTATAATTAATTAGCTAGCATGATTGCATTTATAGATATGCACCACCATTGAACCCTGTGGTAGCTGGATCATATGCTCAGAGTAACGGATCATGTTGCCGATTAAGACCTTCCAAGGGCGGTGTCATAAGACTGATTAGCAAGTCTGCAAAAGCTCGAACAATGTACTTATGAGTGCTCTTTGGGTTTAAAGACAGATAGCACCTTAAAAGTTCTTGCAGGTTGTCATAGTTTGTTTTCACATCTGTCAAGCTACGTGCTTCCACCATATCTTGCATGGATCGGAAGAAATCCAAATAGGGATCCGGTGACAGTGTTGGTACAGCAATGCCTCCGCTCAAAGTGTCGAGTTCTGGTAACAATGAGGAAGAGGAGGTGGATGCTAGTGATGAAGTAGAATCAATGATGGAGTTGGAGCGTCCCGGGGAAGAGAAGAAGAAGCGTTGGGAGGCATAAGCAGTGGCGAAATCAGGAGCGACCGAGGAGGGTTCCAAGGAGGTGGTGGGATCATAAAGCGAGTTAAAACTTTGGATGAGGAAATGAGAGTGATCATCTTGGTGTGGTGGCGAGGCTTGAGAATTGATCATCTTTCGGAAACACATGTTAAGATGTTTTCCAAGAGTTTTTGGCATTTTGAAGTTTGAGAATTGATAGGTAGGATGTTAAGAGGAGAAAGGTATACATGAGAAAGTTGTATAGTGAGGGGAAGTTGGTAATTGGTTAGTTCAAGTATAGACAAAAGTCTAGAAAAGCCAATTCAATTTGTACATGGATTGCAGAGATATGTATCCCTTCCCAAATGACTTGACAAGTAAGCATACTTGTGGCCAAAATCTTGTTTCTATAGGATAATATACAAGTTTTAAGTATTGTTGATTGTTGTTAAATCAGGTCCTATGAAACGCATTAAATCATGAATCTAACCGGTTAAATACATAGATTTTTGGGTAATGTTATTGAGATCTATTATGTTTTGACGATTGTTATTTTTCAGCTAGACTATCAGCTTTACGAATAAGCAATACTAGCGATTAATTGCATGAGTTCGGTCGAGCAAGACTTCAGTATCACTTTTTATATTAGCAGAAGTAGTGATTGCATGAGTTTCAGTTAAATGGTAAACCTTTAGTTTTAAAGAAAAGAACAAGTAAATAGAGAAACGTTTGTGAGAGGTGTTGTCCATTTAAGTCATGATAAGTATTGATCGTATTTATAACATCCAAACTTACAACCGAATGAATAGCAGCGACTAGACTATAATTTTAAAATGCAATAGAAAAAAAAAAACAAAAATGGTAGCGAAGTGTGGGTAAACACAAGTTTTGTAGTGAAAGAAAGCCATATTCGAAAAACTTAAGGAATAAGGAGATTATATAGCTAGTTGTGAAGTAACAGAGATGGTCCTCCAACCAGTCTAACTAACCCCCAAACCACCTCACTAAATACGGTACACAACTCTGCTTTCATTTTCAGCTGTGTCCCCATTTATTCTTTTAGTTTTTTCGTGTGTATATACATAATTAAGAACTCCTGTAAGGCCATTTGATTACGAAACATCGTTTGATTTGAGCCACTAGCATTACTCAAATTACATACATTGCAGATATTTATAATGTCTTCAATTTTTTATTGATGGACAACAAAATATTGCACCAATACCAATTGTCACTGCAACAAACCGCCCAAAACAAATTTTTTTATTCATCAGACAGCAAAATATTGCATATACCAATTTTTCACTACAAAAAATCTCTCAAAACAAATTTGTTTGTAATAACGGTTCATTCCAACAATGTGTATACGCTTTTATTATTCCAAGATCCTCTCTTTCTGTCTCTTTTTTCAGGCTAAGATAATATATTACGTAGATATGTTGACAGAGATGCAGCAGTGTTGAAATTTTAATATCCACATCAGATTTTTTTTTTTAATTTCACATCAGAGTTTTAGATCATTAGTTTTAAGGAGTTGTGCATTGGTTTTACTTCTCTGTACAGTATATACTACATCGTCCTGGATACACAACATTATTTTAGCATGAAGATTTAACATGAATTTTATTTATTTGTGTGGGTATATGTGACAAAGTGTACCCGGACAATTATCCCATCTACTGCATTTTTTTGTTAAGTTGAGCTGCAGCAGCCATTGATGTAGCAACTCCACCAGGATGCACAGTCAATGCAGGGTCATTTCTGAGCTCCGCACCAATCACTCGCTCTGCATCAACTTCTTTCACTGGCTGATCATCCGGCAGTTTCTGACTTGCATCCTAAAACCATGCACACACACACACACACACACATTTCTAATTAATCTAAGCTGATAATGTCTGAATACATACTGACCATTAACAATGTCAGTACGACACTACTCTACACTCGTAAAAAGCTGAATAAACATCCAGCGGTATTAGCACGTACCGCCAAAACATCACCAAGTGTAGTCTTGTTTGCATCATCCGCGATCCTGGAGTTAATAATGGCTGCAGATTGAGCTGTGGCAGCTACACCACCAGGAACTATTTGGCTGCTTCCAGTTGCTCTGACCTCGGCAGCCTGTATTGCAGCTGCGTCGCTTTTCTCCACTGGTTTGTCCCCGGCTTCTGATAAGGCCGTTGCCTCCAAAGCTTCCCCAATAGTTATTGTGTCAATGTCTTTAGACCCGGCCACTGGTGACATATTAGCATCTCCTTCAACCACCTACATTCAAACCTAAAGACTTCTCAAGCAATTAAAAAAAATCTAGCCGTACATGGACTAGATATTCACTACAGTTGAGCAAACTTGCCAATTAGATTAGAACATTATAATGCCTGATGACCTATCCTAGATTGGTGATTTATGTGCTTGCTCTGAAGCACACTAAGGGAAAGCAAGTAATATACATTTACCAGTTTGTTAAATAGTTAAAAGGTCTCTTAGCTTCTTTGCATTACTCAAAGTACAATAAACAAGCCACCAGGTCCAGTACAAAATAAATAAGTTTATGAGTTGGGGGAATCGTACTAATCATCGGTTTATTTTATTAAGGGTTATCCGTTTACAAGTTCATTCACTAATTCGTATCCAATTATTCCACAAAACCATAAAATTTCTGTATAAGTCTCATGGCAGGTTGAGACTTTTACGACAGATAGGAAAATAAGAGGCAGGTGAAGTTGCAATCTCTGCTAGGCGTTCTGGCCTGCTCGTAATGAGTTGGTTTGGCAAAAGAAAGCGTCCAATAGTGAAGAATGTAGTTGTTTTAGCACAGATGTACCTTGAACAATATGATAATGCACAACATAGTACATGTATATGTATAACCCCTTTTGGACCATTACCACCTGGTTCTTTACACAGTATGGCTGGGAATCTGGTTATGCCCTCAATTGGATACCATGGCGGCGTTGTTGAAGTATAGTTGCTTTGGATTCAAAGTTGCAGTAGGGTTTGTGCAGAACAAAGGCTTTGGTGTAGGCAAGTCCTTTAATGGCTCAATGTCTCGTCAGTTAATAGAGGCGAATGGCGATTATTGTTAAGAGGTGTTGGGCTGGATCAATAAGGCATTGTGGTAAATGCGGTGCTTAGTGCTTACTGTGATTGGTATTTAGTGGTACAAGCCATAAGATGAACTAATGTTTGTACAAAGATTTGTGTATGCAAACAGAGCAGCTCAAAGCTTTGCACCTTGTTCCTCTATATGCCATGTTTTAGTAGAACAGATGCTCCTAATAACTTGTGTCATTTTGGTTAGCTGAAGTTTATTGATGATGTTGTTCACCTGTTTTCTATTTACTTTTTCTTCAGAAGGAGAATAAAAGTAATTTGCTAGGAAGCTGAATGTAGTTAAAGATATCCTAGTAAACATCTGAAATTTATGTAACAAGAATATTGCACATCGACCTCAGTATGTATAACATATGTTCAGAGAAATCTGTCAAAGGTTAAACTCCACAGAATCCGAGTTTTTAATTTAAGATTGTAATTATGTACCTGTCCTCCAAACTCTGCATTAACATGTCGATCACCTCCTTGAGCGGAGACCCTTTCATCTTTGGCCACACTTGTTACATTGGCATTCTGGGCGGGCACAGACTGCATGGAGGATGCATCATGAGATGCCATGTTTTGTGAAGCATCATACTGGGACCTTTGTGGTTGTAGTTGGCTCATATCTTTCTTTTGGAGGAAGATCTATATACTGCTATGGTAAATTCAAAATGGTGAAACAGAATAGCTATATGATCAGAGAGAACAATAAACAGATTGTTTGGTAATGAGGAGAGCACTACAAAAGGATTCAAATATAGGTGAACAAGAAATAAGTTTTGTCTGGTTCATAATTCTTGGGGGTTTCAAAAATAGGCAGGTTCTTAATAGGAACAATGATATTATTAGTTCTCTCTGATCCGGGGCTTGTTCAATGAGGTTTAGGCGTTTAGCCTTTTATTAACATACACAGGCTGATTTCATATTGGTCAAAAAATAGAAGTTCCAAGAGATTGAATAATTTCTTCTACATGCAAAAGGCTTGAAACTGGAGACTACAACTCCATCAAAATTTCGCTCAGAGCATGCATGCAAAAAATCAACTATACTGCCAATTACCAGGCATTTACCATGACTATGGACTTGTAAGATTCATGCTAACAAATATTATCGGAAAGAGAATGAGACCAGAGAAGAAAACAAGCACAAAAAGAAAGAGAGAAAGATAAAAAGAGTAAACCATTTTCTTACTGTCAATCTTTGTCAGGAAAATGATGGAAGAACACGAGCTTTTAATAAAGAAAGCAGACCTTTGATCCAAGTCCTAACTATAAATTAGAGTATGGGCACTTAGTGGTGTCAAATTGCAATTCCCTGTGCTAGTTCTCCTAGCAGAATATGTGCCCATATCCGAAGTGGTCCAACATTAACTTTGCACCAAGTGGAAAAGATTATTATGTTACCTTGAAAGCAAAATAACATAGACTATGGACATTGCTCTTCTAAAGAATCAGATCATAGAGGGTACCTAATCCTGTAAGAACTCTGAATCCACCGTCGAAGTCTTATTGCATCAAACTATCCCCAGAAAGTGACGAGTATTCTGGATATAAGCAAGAGGAGTAAACATCATGTAAGCTGAAAGTTACCTAATAATAAGATTATACAAGAGAGTAAATTCGGAAACAAAGTAATTTCCCTCGATAGAGTGTTACATAAACAAATTTCATCGACAATTTATGTGTAAAAACGAACTGCAATGAAGAACAATCACAATCTTAAAGATTACTTCAATGAAGCTCTTTACTTTTGCTTTTTACGGAATATCTCATGCACTTGTGAAAGGAAGAAAGATTACCTCTTTTTGAGATGCAATGACAGAAGTGAATATTCATGTCTGCCACCATTCATAATAGGAGTCATAGCAATGTCTCCAACTTAATCAGATAGAGTTTATTAGAAAAATTAGGCAACCATATACACTTAGAACAGTTTGAGCAGAGAAGAGAAAATGCCACCAATGCAGGCTAGTAAAGATTGACACAATGAATCTGAAGAAAGAATACTTAAAGAGTACAAATATATGACTGCATGTGTTCCTGAAATCACATCTTATACCTGCAAAGATTGTCCAAAACTACAGGCTGATAGAAGAATGTAAAGAGTTGTATGAGTATTTTGATTAGTCTAATTCCATTTCAAATGGAGTTCAACACTTTAAAGCGCGTTGATCAATATTTCATTCTCCCATCTGTGCAATACAGCTCAAGTTAAACAGCTAATTCATTCCAACTGAAGTAGCTGCCCAGTTTCAGACCAATAATCATACCAAAAATCCCATCTTTTATCGTTTTAGCTTAGCTGATAATCATAATCAAATTTCACTAATTTTTGTGACCTCAAAACCTTAAATGTAACAGAATTCGCTTGCCTCTCCGTCTCTCTTCATTTCATCTTAAATACCTGTATTACACACTCGCCATTCATCATAAACAACTTCATTTCAAGTTTTCAACCTCAAACATGTAATTTTTTTAAAATATCGCCAAATTCGACACTTACTAATCACGTTACACGTATCCGAGTAACATCACAATTCATACTTATCGGTCTAAAACGAAACCTAAATAATTAAAAATAAAAACACACGCAGTGTTAAAAAATCAACAACCTTAAAATTAAAATCAAAAGCAAGTTGATATGAGGGCACTTATTAATTAACCTCGAATAACACAACTCACTCACAAACACAAACTAGTGTACAAGTACAAACTGTCCACTACTCTCACTCCACCTCTCACCCTCCACATCCTCCTCCACGTCATCACCACCTTTCGGCACCACAACCACCAGCTCACCATCACTAAACGCCGCACTCGCTAGCTCCGGCAAAGTCGCATCCGGCAACCTAAATCTCCAAACATCAAGATCCATCTCATCAACCAACAACTCATCATCAACACCGCCACCTCGTACAACTACCTTCGTAATTCCCGGGTGAATATCAATGGAGTGGGCCCTTATGTTGTTGTGTTCAAAAGTGTTGTCGTCGGTTGTAATAACGAAGCGGAGTGAGTCAGATGTCTCGTGCACCAAAACGTCGGCGTTTGAGTGGAAGGGGAGTTCTAGAACTTTGGCGAAGATGTGAGGGAGTCTTCGGAGCTGCTTCTTGTTCAACAGAGATGATGCGACGCCGTATCGGAACCTCGTGTTTATTTGTTGTTGGAGTGGTGCTGGGTGAACCCTCATTTTTTGAGAATAATTGTTTTTTAAATATATTGAATATGTAAGTATGCGTGTGTGTATTATTGTGATGCAGAGGGAGGGTAGACATTGAAATGCATTTGCAAGGAAGTTATATAAGATTTGGAATAGGTGGGTCCACTTTTTATGTACAGATAAAAAAAATTATATAAGTAGTTTTCCAAGAAAATATATTGTATTTATTCATATTAATCTGGAGATTTTTTAAAAATATATTATTTATTAATAATTTATTGACGATTTGTAGAATCGATTGAAAAATGAAAAAGACAAAAAGAGCAAGGGAGCTAAGTTCTGGATAACATTAAAACACTCATTTATGTAAATGGGAAAAAAATTAAAAAAAAAAAAATAAGTTATGTTTAAAGCTGAAAGGGGACAAAGAAGGAAGTTGCTTGGATGCTTCGTGTAAATTGTGTTATCTTTACGTGTTATATTTCTTACCAATTTCTCCACTCCCATGTTCAATTGCAAGCCTCACAAAAGTGGCAGTATTACGCTATTACTTGCTTGCTTATCATACTCTCTAACTCTAATTCATCGGGGCGTGAATAATACGGTTTGGTGCGGTTTTTAACATTAACTGTAGCCAAACTAATACATGTGGTTCGGTTCGGTTAATTGCTACTAACCGTCACCAAACCGCTTAAAACGGTTTTTCGGTTTCGGTTAACTATTCATCGGTTTCGGTTTTTATTCGGGTTTTTTATACAGTTTTTATTTGTACAAATTTTTGTTGGTAATGTATTGGATAAAAAAATAACATCAAGTTAAATGATAATATTACATTAATCACCAAAGATTTGTCACTTGAAAATTCGTTAAATAAAATTGATATATTTCATAAAGTTATTTTTTTATTATATAATTCATATTATCTTAAATAATAGATACGAAATATGATAAAAATATATGTTCATGACAATGAAAAAAAGAGTATATATCAAAACATACGATAAAATTGATTATATTCATATTAAAAAAATTATGATTTAAGAGTATTTACATATTAATCTTAATTAATTTATGGTATTATATTATACAATTTATCATACTACTGTTAAGCAAATATTTCATTAACAAAATATTAGAACCGAGTTATGAAAATATATACATGTATATATACATAATATATATATATATATATAATATATAGCGGTGCGGTTAATTTCGGTTCGGTTTTGATTGAAAATCGGGACCGAAACCGCACCGCTAATTCGGTTTTTGTCGGTTCATTTTTCTTCGGGGTTTTTTCGGTTTGGTTTATCGGTTTTTTTGGTTATTTTTTCGGTTTCGGTTTTTTCTGCTCACCTCTACTAATTCATAATTAACAATAATCATTGGCTGTTTTATTATCCTCCTTTTCTTGTTTCGCTGTATATTTTACATCACATCTTTGATTAATAGGTGTATTAAATGTTGATAATGCAATGATAGAAACAATGACAATTATTTTCATATTCTGATTATGAATGTAATTGTGTCTTATCACATTTTTATGTCAAATATGTGATGGAGACGAGATATCGTAATTATTTTTTGAGTTGTGTTACATGCACAAAATTTGATATAAATTTTTTTATAAAATTATGTGACACGTGACGGGTGATGTTTTAATTTGGTTATTGATGTGAATACAGTGGACCATTTCAATCAATGCCTACGTGGTTACAAATTAAGCAGTGATTTAATCAACTAACAGAACTGATATTAGGGAGAGAGAGCGAGACAGAGATTTCACAAGTTATATTTTCTGAAAGAAATAGTTTCATATATCACAGTATCCACTTTTATATCCTATAACAAACTGTTTGATAAGAAAAGTTAGTTAGGAAAGTCTAACACACTAGTGTTGACTAATATCCCCCTCTCATGTTAGAGAGGAAGTAAATGAATAACGCCTAAATTGGATAATGGAAACAACAACTGAGAGGAATATAGAATTTTGGTAAATAAATTAGCAGGTTGATCATGAGTAGAGCAGTGATTAGTAGAAATCATGCCCTCCTTCAATTTATGACGAACAAGGTGACAAGCAATCTCGATGTGCTTGGTACACTCATGGAACCCCGGATTAGAAGCAATATAAAGTGCAGACTAATTGACACTAAAGATGGGAACATGAGTAACATTCCTTACTTTAAGTTCATTTAAAAGCGACCAACCAAGACAGCTCACAACATACATCAGCCATACTCACAACATGAGCGAGACACAGTTTGTTGACGTTTGCACTTCCAGGAAATAAGTGTGCCTCTAAAGAGCATACAATAGTCTGTTATGGATTGACGAGTGGCTTTGCAATTGGGATGCCCAAAGCTTCATTGACATCTTCCTCAGAAAATTTCACTTGCTGGCCTCTAATGGAGCAATTAACTATTATAGATACAACCTGGTTTTTATGCACCACAGTTCTTACCACAGCAGTGTTCCAAAAATCCTCCAGAACATCCAAGTACAGAACTGGATTTTCTATCAAAACACCTGTAAAATAAATTTTAGAAAGAAACTTCACAAAGCTTTTGAAAACATCAGGAGCCTGATTTGCATCAGTAAAAGCGAGGTAATTGGTGCCCTCCTTTGGGATAAAAGGTGTTACTGTGTTTGATGCCATTGAAATAGTCTGAATTTGTGTTGGTTCATCAAGATCTGTACATTCATCACAATCAGAAGGAAAGCTTTATTAAGGTAAACATCTAATCTCCGAATTAAATGTCTTGTTTTGCATGGATCCTGCGTTTTGTGTTTCGTTTTTCATATTTATTTTTAATTTTTCCGCTGCGTTTGTGTCACGAATCCCAACAATGGCATCAGAGCTACTTGAGAAATATTTTAATTCGGTTGTATGTTTACAATTTTGATATAAGTGAACATGTATATAATTTTTGGTGCGTGTATATGCCTGTATATATGATTTTGAATATATATATATGATATTCGTAATGTATTTTATAATCATGTGATGGTTGTATGTATCGCTGTGTGAGTACATATGATATACCTTATTTTTATTATGGAGATTGTATACGATGCGATTTCTGAAAAAAAGCAGAACAAATTTAGTGAAATCTGTGTCTAGTGTCCGATTTTTGCAAATAATATGTGTTTTCCGACTGGAATCGGGTCACTGAGTAAGACTGGCAAAGTTAGGTTCGTGTCTGTAAGCCATTGGATGTTGTTACAGGCCTCGAAACAGAGATTTTTAGTTTTTAGAAAGCTGATTTTAATTTTCTGATTTTAGAAAATATGTTGTGTTTGATTATATAGTCTGAACTAGGATATGTGATACCATTTTAATATTATAAGTGTTTTTTATGTGTCATGTGATATCATGGCGTATGGTTATGGCCTTAAGACCATTTAGTTAATGATTTTTTTATTTATGGTTTTGGTTTCTAAATACGACTTGCATGTCGTTTATTCTTTGTAATTCGTTTATCTCGAATGTAACTCAAGTTTTCTTATGTAAATACAGTAGTATAGGTTGTTTTAATATAATGTACTTCAAGGAGGCATGATCCAAGAGGAGAAGTAGCAATTGAGACAAGAAGAATGAAGACTTATAATTGTAATTGTATTTATATTATTCACCATCGATTGACCTTGATCCTTTCATTAGCTTGGAAGGATCACATAGGATAAAGGGCATAACCAAGCACGTTTACATACCGCACTTTACATATTGATGTATGAATGTATGTATAGAATAGCTAATGATGCATGCTTTAATTAGATTAATCATGCATGAATATATGTATTAGATACGTCACCCATGCCATGCCTGCTAAACAAGATAAAATCTGTAACGACTCAAGATTTTAAATTTTACAAACGATTATGAAATTCTCGTGTTTATGAAACACAGAATAAAATATGAATCTTCTTTATTTCCGACATGGGGCGATTTTGTCAACAACGGGTTCATTGAACTTGTAAGGCTGTGGGTTTTAAGCGAGACCGATGTGACTCCTCCATTACCTGGAAATCAAATCATTGACGAGTATTGATTTGAAATATTTTATTCAAGGAAATATTGAGAATCTCTTTATGATGGGATCATGATCGTTGTATTACTAACAAAACTCTAATGTTTATATTAAGTTATTTAGATGCCTTCCAATATGTCCAATGCGTTAACCCGTAGATCGATAAGGAGTGGGTTCGCCAGAGCAAAGTACTCCCATTTATCGTGGGACGGCGTGTTGAAGTATATGATACTTTTTAGACCTTTGGGTTTGACTTAACTAAGTTACCAAAATAGGATTGTGAACTTAAAGGCATAAAGTTTAGTGAGATTTATTGGATAAATATGAATAAATGTTATCCCACTAAACTATCCACGAGTTATATAGTTGATATAATTGACAAATATTATCTACCTTATTGAATCATGTTTTAGGAGTAAAGCCAAAGCTGAACTAAAACATTGTAAAATTTGGATCTTAGCTCACTATAAAGTATATAGAAGATATTCTTTCCGACTTAATAGTTAGGGCTATTATGTTAGGTCACACAACACTGTAAAAGGGGGTTGAATACAGTGTTTATACAATCAAATCGATTTGAACAAAGTATACACCAAAGATCAATTATATTCAATAAACTCTGTTACAATATGAACTGTTGTTCTCTCTCAGTGATGAACAAATATCACTAAGAGCTGCTAGGTTATAATGTATAATCTTCTCGATAATTATAACACATATATTGTAAATCCTAAGTCTGTGTTTATATAGTACACATTTACAAGATATATTCTAATTGATATGGAATACAATTCTGTCTCCTAAAATATATCAATCAGATATCTTCCACGAGTCTTCTAGTCCTCTAACACTTTCCATGCATATCTTATATTGTTTTAGTCCAGATCTTCTCTCCTGTAAATCATCCACATTCCTAATCTGAAAGTCTTCCCGCACTTATATACTGATATGTATCTTCTGATACCTTAAGTTCTGATATTAAGTTCTGACTTCAGTAAGTCCTGATTTCAGTAAGTCCTGATATATCCTGTTGTTTAGTTCTGAAAACTAAACATAAAATTTATTAGACATGACATCTCAAATATATCTAACAATCTCCCCCAACTTGTAAATTATGAAAAATATACAAGTTAATATAATTGATGATGTCAAAAACATTTAAGTACAAATGCAATAAGAGTTTAACTAGATAACTAACTACAACTTACAGTCCTTGTAGCTTTTACCAATCTCACTGATTCAATCTGAATCCAAAGTGATTCTTGACAAAGTTTGATATCAGCTTTTCTTCTTTATTCCTCAGGACTTGAGCTATTTTAGTCTTGACTTGCTTCATCTCTTCATCTTGACTACCAATCTGGTAGATTGCAGTCCTTAGATCAGAAATATGGTTTCTTTCTAAACCATCACCCAGTCTTATTACCCTTGGATGAGAAGAATCTTTATTGTAGCACAGACATTTCTCATTCAGTAACACTTCAAGCTTAGAAGAATCCTTATTCATTGGAATTTCACTTCCATCATCTTCAACTATATTAGGAATGAATTATGTAACCCTTGAACCAGAAATTCTTGCTTTATCTCTTATGGTCTTCAATATGAAATTCGACCATCTCCTGGTAATATCAGACTTTACCTCTAAAAGGTAATGAAAGAATTGAAGTTCTTTCAGTGATTTGTTCAGCATATCTGATTCTAACATTTGATATGTCCTTCCATCTTCAAGAAATAGAATCAGATTTTCCTTGACATTGTGCTTGTCATGAGCATCCAGTACCACTTGAACAGAGATAACCTTATCAAGATGTTTATGTGTAACATCTTCAAGAGGTCTGTCAGCCAATAGAAATGGATCTCTTGTAAGCACTTCAACTCCTGTTTTGATCTTAGCTTCATCAGAACCTAGTCCAGCTCCGTCCCTTGCTTCTCTGGCTTTCAATCCAACAGTCATGAAATCAGATAACAATTGGCTTTTCTTTGGATCTGATGGTTTGACATTCTTCCATAGAAGTTTCTTTTTGTCAGCTACCTTCATCTTGTCTAAATCAACTTGAGCTATGTCAGAGGTTGATGTCTTGATGACTTTATCAGAACTTGCTGTTTCTTCTGTAGCTTACTGTTTTTCACTCTGAACAACTTGAGCCTTGTCAGAGGTTGTCTTGGATTCTTCAGTTATCTTCCTTCTTTTCAGAGTTTGAACATCTTCATCTTTAACAAGAGTATCATCATGAACTTGAACCATTTTGCACACAGGTTTTATCAGGATTTGAGGAATTTTCATCTCCTGTGGCTTTATTGGTTCATCAACTTTTCCCTTCCCTTTGTCTTTGGGATCAATCTCAGTCTGTGATCTTATTTTGGGCTTTGATGCCTCAGTATTTGATTTCTCCTTGATCACAATGCCTTTTTCCTAAGGCCTTGGAGGTTTCTTTGCAACAAAAGCTTTTGGCTTTAGATTTGTCTTTTCAGATTTAAATCTAGCTTCTTACTCCTTGAGATTTTCTAAATCCATTCCAGGATTATGCTTTAGAAATAATCTTCTAGCAATTTCTTCATCAAGTGTCTAAAACTTGGGATCCTTGTAGTAGACTGTAGTCTGCTTCCACTTTAGCTTCAGAGTGTGTAAAAACTTCTGAGAGTCTTGACTTCCACCTTGAATTAGAACATCAGGCTTTGTCATCAGACTTTGCTCATCAGAACTTGATATCAGATTTTAATTATCAGCACTTGCTATCAGATTTTGAGTTTGAGCAGCTTCAAAACTTGTCTTCTTTTGAGTAGAAGATTTTCTTGCATTAGTATTTAGTGTCCTTGAAGAAAACTTGTTGCTCTGCCCTTGACCTTGACCTCTATTCTTATCAGAGTTTCCCTGGTCATCACCTTGTCATCCTTCTTCTTCAGTATCTGAATGCTTGAGCATTTGGACTTACTTACCTTCTCCCCCTTTTTGGCATCATCAGGTAGTAGGAGAGAGAGAAGAAGTTCAACTGAAGATTGGATTTCATCCAATTGAGCTTTTTGAGAAGCTTGATTCTGTAGGACCTCAGTAATTTGGGCCTATTGCTTCTTTTGAATCTTCTCAATGGATTCAACTTTTTCAGAAATAGGTCTGATAAACCTCTTTTTATCAAGTTTGGTCTCCATATCCAACTTTTCAGCTTTTTTAAGAAGTTTGTCAACCTTTTAATGAGTAGCAGAGTGTAGACCTTGAAGATTTTTGGTAGACATAGCTGTGACTTTGAGTTGTGTCTTGAAATTAGAATTTGTGAGCAACTCATCACCTTTTCCAATATGGTTTGTCAGTACTTTGGAGCTAGAAATGAAATCAGTTTTATTCCACTTCTTGGTCCACTCCACACCTCTGTGAGTATCTTCCCAAGGAATAGGTGCATCCAGTTCAACAAATTTTTGGATCAATGTCTCCTTTCCAAGAATAGAAGCTGGAGTATGTACTGAAACATAGTCTTCAGAACTGGAAGAAGACTCATTATCCTCTGACAGTACAAGAGTGTAATAACCCCAATTTTTGGAATTTTTGAAACACGGATAAATAGTAACTTTTGCTGATGATGCTGATTAAGGAAAATTATCAGACCACGCTATATAGGAGTACTTTTATGGAAATTCTAAGATCGTATTAGTATTCCATAAAGTAAATGAGTGTATGTAAAGGTCGTTAGAATTCGAATCCGGACACTTTGATTTTTCCCGAAAATCCATCAGATACCGAAAGAAATGAGTATAAGGTAACATGATTAAAAGGATTTAAATTAAAGGATTATAAGAGAGGATCATAAAAGGAATATAAAATATTGAGAAAGGTTTAGGGGAACCCAAGTAATAAGATCCCAGATATGATCCCTCAAACGACGAACGAGAACGAAAGTTAAGCGAACCGTAAAACAAATAAGCGACCAAGAGACAAGCTTGTACAAGAAGCCAAGGATTGTGACATCATCAAACCATAAGGAAAGGACATGTGTTAAAAAAGGTGACACAAGCAAGGTGACATAAGCATGACAAAAAGAAGTGTGTTGTTGGTTGATTCTTGGCCATGCAAAAGTTACCATGGTAAAAGATCAAAATTTGCCAAGCCAAAAAGGAAATCAACCAAGCAAAATATCATAACACAAAAATTAAAAATTTGACTTTGCTCCCATAAAGAGAAGCTCTCGGCCAAAACAAACCCAGCAACTTGAAATTGTCATATCTCCTTCAATACTCACTCAAATGTTGTGTTCTATAGCTCGTTGGAAAGGTATTGAGATGACCTACAATTCTTGTTTACTAGTATCGTCCAAATAAGCATGGTAACACCCTCATTTTTACAGTTCTTTCAATCGTATTTTTAGAAATTTCAAAGCCTAACTTTGTGTTCTTGATTTCTTTGGAAAGATCAAGCTTGTAGGAGGCACCCTAAGGCTTCCTAGCAACTTAACACCTACCAAGGAAGGTATAAACTTCAAACCATAGCCTTTAATTTTACTATTAGTGAGTTTGATGGTTGGTTTTCAAAATGAGAAGCATGATCTTTGATTATTAGTAGTTTGATTTGAAATTGGAGTGATTTGGTGAATGAATCTTGTTATAGTTAATAGAACTTGATTGTGGTTGGTTGAGATGAAGAATCTGGAGAATAAGGACTGGTATAGTATTATGTAGTTGAGGTTTTGATGTGTTAATAATTGTGGGTTGTTTGGTGAGGTTTTGGTGTAGTGAGAAACTTGGAAAACTCGTAAATATAGCCGTCGTAATGCCCGTTTTCCTAAGACTGTTGTACATGAATCTCGGACCAGATAACTCACTTACCAATCTTTAAATTTGCCATGTTTAGCTAGATCATGTCGTAAGCTTCGTTTTGGTATGTGGTTCGCTTAGATCCGATTTACGGTTTAGGAGAAATGACCGTTTTAAGTAACGGCGTTTCACGAACGAACCTTTACCCCTCACTTTACTTTGAGACCTTGGTTAAGGCCCTTAAATGACTAATTAGAGTATGAAACAATTATGTAAAGTGGATTAGGAAGTTGGTAGAGTACTCGCGAAAGAATCACCTTAAAATTCTTAATGGTTAATTTATTAAAAATGGTGGAGCCGAGGGTAGTCGAACGACTTATGTGATTAGTTAAGCGTAGGAGTGACCATAAGCGAACGTTATGATTCAATTGGTTAAAGTCTAGTTTCTTAAGCGACCGGGGTTTCATTCCGACTTATGTTGTTGTTCATAGGTTATCGGACCCACTCTAAGCTTAAGTCTATCCGGGAACACTCAGGCAAGTTTTCTACCCGTTATACTGTTGTTGTGATGTATACATATGTATATGCATTATCTTGTGATAGATGCATGGTGGTTAATTAGCAAATCTTGCGATATATTGGAGCATGTGATATAGTATATATGCATGTCTGTTTCGTAATCTTGATATATATTGTTGATTCAATTGCTTATAAGTTGCATAATACCTATGCTAGAGATAAGCAGTAGTTGCGTATACCCTTAGTATAGGGGACCCAAAGGTGAACATTTTCTAAAACCGGGAGTCGATGTTTCCGAGTATATTATATATATATTTATATATATATAGATATAGTTTTCAAAACTATGAATCGAATAAGGTTTATTCGATAACTTTATTTTATTAATGAATATTATTTTGAATATTCATTCGAGGGCTTATGACTCTGTCTATTTTATTAATGAATATTATTTTGAATATTCATTCGAGGATATATGACTCCGTTTATTTTACTTAATGAATATTATTTTGAATATTCATTCGAGGACTTATGACTCTGCTTATTTTATTAAATAATATTCTTTATTTTATTAAAGAATAAAGTTTCGATAATCAAACTTATTTTCGATTATTCAAATAAAGATCGTAATTTCGTATAAGTATATCTTTGGTTATTTATTATTCATTTCAAGTATGAGTTTTAAAACTTCTACTTCAATTATTTTTATAAAGATTATTCTTTATGGGAATATTATTTAAATAATAATATTCAGATATTTTCTAATATATCAGGACTGATTTATTTCATTAAATCAGCATTACTGCAAACATTCTTAAAAATGTTTTCGAGTCTTCAAAATGATTTTAAAAGTTAGAGCGGATCCCAAAAACTCGTTTCCAGATTTAAGATCTTCCTTTCGAAGGAGACTTGAATATTCGCACAAAAATCTTAGGGATCCGGCTCTGTGGTGTATTTTATATTCGCAACGAGGTTGCTGTTTTAAGAAAACAATTTGATTACTTGCCCAATGTTCGGGAAGTAAGTCCATCTAATTGAGTCGGCATAAGCGACAGGCTGGGGTACGGTCTATGAAGGTGTAAGAGGCTGGGTGACAGTCCATCCACGCGTGAGTGGCCGGGTAACAGTCTAGCGCGAGGTCCTAATGCGGCCTGGGTGATGACCGGCGAAGAATTCATCCATCTACAGTAGAAAAGGTTACTTATTGGTATCTTTGCCTGATCAGCAAGATATCGGGTTTATGCCAAAATTCTTTTCTTTCCAAAATTCATTGGATATTGCAACTCTGTTCATACTTTACATGACAGAGGTTTTCAGGAAATGTATGAGAGATATATATATGGATATATATATATATATATATAAATATATATATATATATATATATCGGGACTTAATGAAGCATCTCGTAACTTCATTTCATTCAATAATATTTCAAAGATTGAATCTATTCAAGTCTTATCTTGTATTCTCATCTATGTGATGAACTTTTGAAACTAATTATAACTTGAACGGTGGTATTTCAAGTAGTATTCGGAAAAGATATAAGTATATTGGAGTATCTTGTAACTTCATCTTTTTAACTTATATCTGGTTAATGATTATCTTATGCATGACAAAGATTTTCACAAAAACGTTGAGACAAGGTTAGATATATGAGATCACCTTGCAACGATATTTTTATACAGTTATAAACTGGAACTCTGTGTACATTATACATGTCAGAGGATTTCAAAGATTTTGAGTAGTATATATGTATATATATACTAAATATTTTGCGACTTGTCGCATTAAGATATCAACTTGGTTCATTTCTTCTTGACCAAGACTTTCATGAGTACTATGAGAATGCTCATATATTGTTAATTATTATACATATTATTTCGGTGGGCTTGTTGCTCACCCTTGCTTTCTTCTTTCATCACACAATAACAGAGAGACATGATGAACATGACCAAACTCCCAATTCGTGAGCGGATAGGAAACGTTCCGCAGTTTCCTGTAGGCGTTAATGTCGCTGTAGCTGAGGTAGGAACTACCAATAGGCTAGGCTTTCAACTTTTGATGTACCAGACTTATGTATCTTTATGAATTGTAATAATGACAAAGAAATGTAAATTTATTCAGAAACCCTTTTAAGGTGTAATGGCATATAATTGTGGAATAAAATGACTCGTGTTATTTTTGGATATTCATCTCTGAGACTATAACTTGTGGTGTGTGTGTTTATTGTGGGGTCACAGTATGAAGTAGTTGATTGTTTATTAAGATTGGGTGTTATTAAGGGAAATGGAACTCGTGACAACCCGGATCCCCGACCCTGGATTTGGGGGTGTTACAGAAATGGTATCAGAGCTAAGCGTTATAAACCTCAGAGATGATATGCCGTTAAAATAATAAGGTCACTAAGATAATAAGAACTCTTGCCAAGTTCATAGTCGGACTACCTAACGTAGTACTGACAGTTAAAACCCTTATGGGAACCCTTATAAATATCGTGATAGAAGCGTAGTTCGTTATCGTATATGGTAGCGGGACTCCGAACCCTGAGGTTGAGGAGCAACAACGCGATGATATTTTATTACTTATTGGAGATCAGATTATGGATCCGATATAGCGTCCTAACGAGGGACCGGATGATGTTCATATTGAGGATGTAGCGGTTGAGGATGTTGTCATAGAAGGGATTGTTGTAGAGGAAGATCCCGTGGGGGATCCTGACATGAATGAATAAAGGACCACTGAGGAATTGATAACCATGGTTAGGGAAACTACCAGAGGTAGGATTGGTCGGTCACTACCGGAGGTTCGTTCAAGTTCGTAAAGATAGTAGCCCCTTTAACGCGGCTTACTCATAAGACTGAGAAGGAATGGACAGAGAAATGTGAGAACAACTTTCAAAAACTGAAGCAAAGGTTGGTGACGGCACCTATGTTGGCGTTTCCGGATGGAAAAGGAGATTTTGTGATTTGTAGTGACGCTTCACATAAGGAATTAGGGTGCTTCTTATACAGCACAACAAGGTAATCGCGTACGCGTCAAGACAATTAAGGGAATATAAAATTCGATATCCCCACCCATGAGCTTGGGCTCGTGGCAATAGTTTTGCCCTAAAGATTGGAGGCACTACTTGTATGGAGAGAAGTGCGATGTTTACACAAGCCATAAGTGCTCTAGTGCATTTTCACGCCGAATGAGCTCAACATGCGCCAGAGGAGGTGGTTAGAGCTAATCAAGGATTACGATTATGACATTCTTTATCATCCAGGGAAAGCCAAAATGGTGGCTAATGCCCTTAGTATAAAGGAGAGACTCAAGATGAAAATATCTTTGGGAGAGTTGATAAGAGATTTTGAGAAAATGGAAATAGAAGTGAAGGTAACCGGAACCGGTACCGAAATGCTGTTTGAGATTGCAATACATACCGAATTATCGAAAAAGATTATATTGTGCCAAGAAAAAATGATGAATGAAGGCAGAGAGTCAATGACTGGAGAAGAGATTAATACCAAGAAATATGATAAGGGAATAATGAGGTATTCCTACAGAATTTGGGTTCCAAACGTTTAAGAGCTTAAGGACTGGATCTTAGATGAAATCCATAGCTCGAGGAATAAGATTTAGGGAAAACCCCGAATGTGATAGTCAGGGAGGTTGCCATTAAGAAAGAAGGAGCCCATAACATAATGAAGTGGAAAACAAGGATTTTAACGTATAAGATAACCCCAAGTATGGGAGAAGGATGAAACATTTCATACTAAGGAAACATAAAGTTGAGTAAAGAAAGGAGACCTGAGACGGTACTCCTATATGGTAATTCATGGACCTGTCTAAAGAGAACTTAGACTATTATCCCCAACCACCACCCTGAGGAGACAGTGCGGTGGGAAATTCTTTCAGGACCTTTAAGTCACTAAGCTCTCAGAGTTCCAAGGAACAAGCGAACCCAGTAGAGGCGAGAGCCTGGCTAAAGGAAATATAGGAATCATTTGAGATTCTAAATGATGGACGAATCACAAAAGACTATTTTTGTCACTTACCCTTCTAAGAGAGAGGCCACCCGCTGGTGAAAGACCAAGAAAGGCACGGAGCCAGAGGTTAGAATAAACTGATTAAAGTTCAGTCAATTGTTTTCGGGAAAGTAATTCCCAAGGTTATGGAGATAGTGTAAAAGCTTTAGAGCCAGAATAAAGGCTGACGAGTATGATGAATTATGAAGCTAAGTTGTAAAAGTTGTCAAGATTCGTTCTGATGACAAGAATCCCAAAACGACGTGATATTTGAAGTCAATGAGTAGTAGGTTCATGAAATGATTGTAATAGAAAAGAAAATAAAAAAAAAGAAACTGAAGTGGAAAGGAAAATAAAGACAATAGAGTTTGAGGAATGATAAGGGAGTTGGGTATGAGGAAACCCTAAAGACTCGTAGCAATAGAAATAAAAAAGTAAGTAATCGTCAGGATGAGGGTGATTCACCATGAGTTAAAGTTGATGGTTGAAGGCATAAGAGATACATATAGTTTATCCCCTGTAAGTTGGGAGGAGTCGAGGAAACCTTGAGATAGTTTGAAGGATATATAATGAGACGCGGATAGACTGAGGAGACAAGAAAGTAAGAAATTAGTAAAATTGAATGAAGGAAGTGACCTTCAAGAATGTGAAGTGTAAGACCGGGAGCATGATACCCAGAAAGGGAGACACCAGGTATGAAAGATATCCCAACATTGAGATGACTGTTGAGATAAATAACAAAAGTAAATGAGGAATTATTAAGAAGAAGTTCACGTTGAACACGAGCAATATCTGCCAGAACATCCCTGTTGTCATTACCAAATTAGGAAAGAAAAGCGGGTAACCATTGTTATCTTTTGAGGGCCATATGGGTTGACCTCATTTTGAATACAGATGTTAATGTGAAATTAGGCATATACTATCGAGGTGGGAATGATTGAATAAGACACCCTTATCAGGGATATATGACTTGATTTATCCGTGGAAGGATGCATGTACCTTTTTAAAGGTGGAATTAAGGATAGAACATCTGTAACTTAAAATGAATCCTAGGGGAATGCATAAAGGTTGGCATTTCACCCTGAATAGGGATAGTATGAGTTTTGACAGTATGAATTGGAAAGGATTAAGGTAACAACAACCTTTAAAGATCAGTAGAGAAATTTTTCAGAAGTACTTAAACAATGGTTCTAGTAGTAGTAAATGGTATTTTGATATGCCTGTATCTAGGAAATACAGGAGGAATGATTTAAGGATAACCTTAGAGGTTTTATAAGGAGAAAGGTAATATTCGAAGTTCTCAAGAATAGAAATTTGATAAAGGAAAAATGGCATAATTATAATAATGCCAGGTGGGCACGTGTTAAACCATAAGAAGTATAGATTGAACCAATGAAGGTCAGAATTATTAAAGCAAGAAAGGCCCAAGATAAAAGACGTCCTAAGTACGATCGAGAGTCAGCCATGATAATGTTTACATTTGAAGACTAAGGCAGTGACTTATGGAAAAATGGTGATTTTTTTTATCACAAGGACTTAAGAAAAGCATTTTCACATAAGCAGTGATTTGAAATGAGGTAGAAAAATTTAGTGAAGGAGGTTAAAATGACATTGATTGTAAGGAAATATTACTATCAGGAAAGGCCAAAGAAGTGGCCGACACTTTAAGTGTAAGAAGACAATTATCGGCGCTCGTGCCAGATGAATACAGTGATAATGGTTAAAGCCATGAAGATTGTATTATGGTTTGAAAGATTGACATTCCTTCTGATGATTGTGCGATACTCAACCGTGATAGTAGTTTGGTAAAGATTTAATTTATGAAATCGCCGTGAGCGGGCTATCTATCTTATAAGGTCATATCTTGAGATAAGCCAGGACCATGTTACAAAAGGACTAAATGAACCTTTGAGCTTCATGTCTCCTAATAAAGACATATGGTTAATAATGGTATTAACCTGCTATCGTTGCTTTTATTGAAACTCTTCTGCAATTTTATCTGCTTCATGTCATATGTACGCCAAGTTCAGGAGTGTTCTTCATGAATCATGGAATGGTGATTATGTTGCCTCCTTAGAAGAATTCGATACGACATGTATGGACTCTGTATGGTTAGCTATTAAGATTTCTTAGAAAATGAATGACTACAGTAGGTCAGTGGTGGACCATAGTAATGCAGGAATGATTCTGCGAGTAATGAGCCTATTACAAGCGTGAGAGTTGTATTGGAATGGATGTTGAGATTGAGTACCGCTAATCGGGTCGTGGTGATATATAAGTCATCATTGATAGACTAATTAAGTCGATTGTCTACCTATTGAATATTTATTCCTTCTTATCAATAGAGAGTCGTATTACTATATGAGGAAGGTTGCGGTGCAAGCATAAAATTCTAGTAATGATGATGTCTAGAATGAAATCCCAGATTCAATTTTCGATGTCGAGGGAGTTTTAAAGGTGATTGTTTATGAGCTCAAGCAAGAGCATGGGTCCGTAGATTGATGGACGGAATAGCAAAATATTTAGGCATGCAAAATACAATGCTATAATACTTGATGTTGATATATATAAATGTCTTGTTCTCCTATGACAAACCTCTATAGTTCAGAGGTAGATTCCAAGCCAGATATTGTGGCAGTACTTTTTCATATACAATTCTCTCCAATTCATTTTTTTCTCTCCTTTTCATTTCATATAAGCTGAGAAGAACAACCCTTCCAGAAGGGGAGGTATTGCCGAATGACTATCTATCTGTGTTATAGAAGCCCAGTAGGATACCATCTATTGTTTAATTGCTTGTCAAGTACTAAAGGCTGGCCACCTTCTGTACTAACTATGCAATGTAACAAGTGTTCATGATCATAGTGATCTCTCAATAAATTCTTTTACTTCTATATGAAGGACCAAGCTTTCGAAGATGGAGGCAGCTAGAGATGAAGTGGTACCAAGTATGGTGGTATTCCGATTCTAACGCGTTCGTGATACTAAGGTTGACGCGATTATTAAAAGGTTATAGAACACTAATGAACAAAAGTGTAATCAGTATAAAATTTGGTACGGAAGGTAGTAACGATTACGAACTGGAAAAGAGTGGGTATTGAGAAGCAAAACCTATAGCGCAAGAAGCTATGATGAGAGTCTGTGTGATAGACTTGAAAGAATTTGGAATGATCACTTAACACGGATTGAGTTTTCTTACGAAAATAGATCGTATGTTAGTATCGATATGTCGCCTTATGAGATCCTTGAGGGAACACAATGTCGATCTCCCTTACGCTAGGATGAAGTTGCAGAGCGCAAGATGCTCGAACCAGCAGTGGTCCAAAGGACCAGGGATATAATAGATCTAATCAGAGGACGGCTGGTAGTAGCCCAAGATGGACATAAGAAGTATGTTGATTTGACACAAAAGGACAAAGAATAGGAAGTAGGGGACCTAGTGCTGTTATAGGTATTCCCTTGGAAAGGATGGATGAGGTTCGGAAAGAAAGGAAAGCTAAGCCCACGAATTGTTGGACCCTTGGAGATATTAAGACGTATTGGGAAGTTAGCATATGAGCTAGCCCTACCCCCGAACCTGTAGCAAGTTCATAACGTGTTCCACGTATCAATATTAAGGAAGTGTAATCCGGATGCCAGACAAATAGGGGCATATGAGCGCATAGACATGCAACCAGACGTAACCTATATGGAGCAACCGGGAAAGGTTATAGATTGAAAAGGAACAAGTGCTTAGGAGAAGGGTTATCAAACTAGTCAGAGTTTGATGATAGAACCACAATATGGGAAAATTGACTTGAGAGTTAGAAAGTGCAATGCTAAGAAAGTATCCCTATTTATTTTCTATCTGATTCCGGGACGGAATCCTTTTAAGGAGGGGAGACTGTAATAACCCCAATTTTTGGGATTTTTGGAACACGGATAAATAGTAACTTTTGCTGATGATGCTGATTAAGGAAAATTATCAGACCACGCTATATAGGAGTACTTTTATGGAAATTCTAAGATCGTATTAGTATTCCATAAAGTAAATGAGTGTATGTAAAGGTCGTTAGAATTCGAATCCGGACACTTTGATTTTTCCCGAAAATCCACTAGATACCGAAAGAAATGAGTATAAGGTAACATGATTAAAAGGATTTAAATTCAAGGATTATAAGAGAGGATCATAAAAGGAATATAAAATATTGAGAAAGGTTTAGGGGAACCCAAGTAATAAGATCCCAGATATGATCCCTCAAACGACGAACGAGAACGAAAGTTAAGCGAACCGTAAAACAAATAAGCGACCAAGAGACAAGCTTGTACAAGAAGCCAAGGATTGTGATATCATCAAACCACAAGGAAAGGACATGTGTTAAAAAGGTGACACAAGCAAGGTGACATAAGCATGACAAAAAAAAGTGTGTTGTTGGTTGATTCTTGGCCATGCAAAAGTTACCATGGTAAAAGATCAAAATTTGCCAAGCCAAAAAGGAAATCAACCAAGCAAAATATCATAACACAAAAATTAAAAATTTGACTTTGCTCCCATGAAGAGAAGCTCTCGGCCAAAACAAACCCAGCAACTTGAAATTGTCATATCTCCTTCAATACTCACTCAAATGTTGTGTTCTATAGCTCGTTGGAAAGGTATTGAGATGGCCTACAACTCTTGTTCACAAGTATCGTCCAAATAAGCATGGTAAGACCCTAATTTTTACAGTTCTTTAAATCATACTTTTAGAAATTTCAAAGCCTAACTTTGTGTTCTTGATTTCTTTTGAAAGATCAAGCTTGTAGGAGGCTCCCTAAGGCTTCCTAGCAACTTAACACCTACCAAGGAAGGTATAAACTTCAAACCATAGCCTTTAATTTTACTATTAGTGAGTTTGATGGTTGGTTTTCAAAATGAGAAGCATGATCTTTGATTATTAGTAGTTTGATTCGAAATTGGAGTGATTTGGTGAATGAATCTTGTTATAGTTAATAGAACTTGATTGTGGTTGGTTGAGATGAAGAATCTGGAGAATAAGGACTGGTATAGTATTATGTAGTTGAGGTTTTGATGTGTTAATAATTGTGGGTTGTTAGGTGAGGTTTTGGTGTAGTGAGAAACTTGGAAAACTCGTAAATATAGCCGTCGTAATGTCCGTTTTCCTTAGACTGTTGTACATGAATCTCGGACCAGATAACTCACTGACCAATCTTTAATTTGCCATTTTTAGCTAGATCATGTCGTAAGCTTCATTTTGGTATATGGTTCGCTTAGATCCGATTTACGGTTTAGGAGAAACGGCCGTTTTAAGTAACGGCATTTCACGAACGAACCTTTACCCCTCACTTTACTTTGAGACCTTGGTTAAGGCCCTTAAATGACTAATTGGAGTATGAAACAATTATGTAAAGTGGATTAGGCAGTTGGTAGAGTACTCGCGAAGAATTACCTTAAAATTCTTAATGGTTAATTTATTAAAAATGGTGGAGCCGAGGGTACTCGAACGACTTATGTGATTCGTTAAGCGTAGGAGTGACCATAAGCGAACATTAGGATTCAATTGGTTAAAGTCTAGTTTCTTAAGCGACCGGGGTTTAATTCCGACTTATGTTGTTGTTCATAGGTTATCGGACCCACTCTAAGCTTAAGTCTATCCAGGAACACTCTGGCAAGTTTTCTACCCGTTATACTGTTGTTGTGATGTATACATATGTATATGCAATATCTTGTGATAGATGCATGGTGGTTAATTAGCAAATATTGTGATATATTGGAGCATGTGATATGGTATATATGCATGTCTTTTTCGTAATCTTGATATATATTGTGGATTCAATTGCTTATAAGTTGCATAATACCTATGCTAGAGATAAGCAGTAGTTGCGTATACCCTTAGTATAGGGGACCCAAAGGTGAACATTTTCTAAAACCGGGGGTCGATGTTCCCGAGTATATTATATATATATTTATATATATATATAGATATAGTTTTCAAAACTATGAATCGAATAAGATTTATTCGATAACTTTATTTTATTAATGAATATTATTTTGAATATTCATTCGAGGGCTTATGACTCCGTCTATTTTATTAATGAATATTATTTTGAATATTCATTCGAGGACATATGACTCCGTTTATTTTACTTAATGAATATTATTTTGAATATTCATTCGAGGACTTATGACTCCGCTTATTTTATTAAATAATATTCTTTATTTTATTAAAGAATAAAGTTTCGATAATCAAACTTATCTTCGATTATTCAAATAAAGATCGTACTTTCGTATAAGTATATCTTTGGTTATTTATTATTCATTTCAAGTATGAGTTTTAAAACTTCTACTTCAATTATTTTTATAAAGATTATTCTTTATGGGAATATTATTTAAATAATAATATTAAGATATTTTCTAATATATCGGGACTGATTTATTTCATTAAATCAGCATTACTCCAAACATTCTTAAAAATGTTTTCGAGTCTTCAAAATGATTTTAAAAGTTAGAGCGGATCCCAAAAACTCGTTTCCAGATTTAAGATCTTCCTTTCGAAGGAGACTTGAATATTCGCACAAAAATCTTAGGGATCCGGCTCTGTGGTGTATTTTATATTCGCAACGAGGTTGCTGTTTTAAGAAAACAATTTGATTACTTGCCCAATGTTCGGGAAGTAAGTCCATCTAATTGAGTCGGCATAAACGACAGGCCGGGGTACGGTCTATGAAGGTGTAAGAGGCTGGGTGACAGTCCATCCACGCGTGAGTGGCCGGGTAACGGTCTAGCGTGAGGTCCTAATGCGGCCTGGATGATGACCGGCGAGGAATTCATCCATCTACAGTAGAAAAGGTTACTTATTGGTATCTTTGCCTGATCAGCAAGATATCGGGTTTATGCCAAAATTCTTTTCTTTCCAAAATTCATTGGATATTGCAACTTTGTTCATACTTTACATGACAGAGGTTTTCAGGAAATGTATGAGATATATATATATATATATATGGATATATATATATATATCGGGACTTAATGAAGTATCTCGTAACTTCATTTCATTCAATAATATTTCAAAGATTGAATCTATTCAAGTCTTATCTTGTATTCTCATCTATGTGATGAACTTTTGAAATTAATTATAACTTGAACGGTGGTAGTTCAAGTAGTATTCGGAAAAGATATAAGTATATTGGAGTATCTTGTAACTTCATCTTTTCAACTTATATCTGGTTAATGATTATCTTATGCATGATAAAGATTTTCACAAAAACGTTGAGACAAGGTTAGATATATGAGATCACCTTGCAATGATATTTTTATACAATTATAAACTGGAACTCTGTGTACATTATACATGTCAGAGGATTTCAAAGATTTTGAGTAGTATATATGTATATATATACTAAATATTTTGCGACTTATCGCGTTAAGATATTAACTTGGTTCATTTCTTCTTGACTAAGACTTTCATGAGTACTATGAGAATGCTCATATATTGTTAATTAGTATACATATTATTTCGGTGGGCTTGTTGCTCACCCTTGCTTTCTTCTTTTATCACACAATAACAGATAGATGTGATGAACAGGACCAAGCTCCCAATTCGTGAGCGGATAGGAAACGTTCTGCAGTTTCCTGTAGGCGTTGATGTCGCTGTAGCTGAGGTAGGAACTACCAATAGGCTAGGCTTTCAACTTTTGATGTACCAGACTTATGTATCTTTATGAATTGTAATAATGACAAAGAAATGTAAATTTATTCAGAAACCCTTTTAAGGTGTAATGGCATATAATTGTGGAATAAAATGACTCGTGTTATTTTTGGATATTCATCTCTGAGACTATAACTTGTGGTGTGTGTGTTTATTGTGGGGTCACAGTACGGAGTAGTTGATTGTTTATTAAGATTGGGTGTTATTAAGGGAAATGGAACTCGTGACAACCCGGATCCCCGACCCTGGATTTTGGGGTGTTACAAAGAGTATGTGAGGCAACTGGAGATTCTGGAACATCTTCATCTAAATTCTGATCATCAGAATTTATCTCCAGAATAGGAGTTGTTGGTATCTCAGCCTGTAGAATAGGAGAATTGACTGTAGATGGCTGAACTGCTGTTGTTGGAGCTTCCAGATAAAGAACACTTCGTATATTCAGATTGTGAATATCTATTTCAGAACTTGCAGCTTGTTCTTCAACATTATCTGTAGCTTTGTCATGAATAGGAGAGACAGGAGGTGTGAGCACAGTATCTTGAGCAGTGTCTTGAGCAGTGTCTTGAGCTTGAGTTGGAGATGGCAAAGCTTCAAGTACAATTGGCTGTGAGATCAGAGATTCCTGATCCCCTTCCTCAGCTTCAGTAGTATCCTCAGATGGAGGCTTAGCCATGTGCCTTCCTGCCCTCTTTTTCTTTAATCTCCTTGATAGTGAAGGAGTTGCTTGATCTGCATCAGAGTTTACAGTTTTCCTCTTCAAATTTCCTGAACCCATAGCTTCATCTAAATTCTGATGGGTTGACCCTTCAGCTTCTTTCTGAAAAACCACATTTTCAGCTTTAACAGTCACAGGTTCTGATGCATGAACCTGTACTTCTTCATCATCTGACTCATCCCTTAGAATCATCTTCCTTCTCTTTGGTGGAGGTTGAGGAACTGACTTTGCCCTCTTAGCCCTGGAAGATGAAGGTCTGATGGTAGGTGCTGATGGTTGTTGTTGTGAGGATTGAGCTGGTTGGAAGTATGTTCTGATGGTAGGTTGAGTTGGTTGAGGTTGAGAGGTGGTTGGTTGTGTAGGTGCTGATGGAGGTTGAGATGGTTGAACATCAGGATATTTAGCAGCGTATGTGGCTGGGTCAGAGTTTACTAAAAATTGTTTGACTGATTGTGGAATTTGGAGGGGTCTTAGAACAGTTTTCTTATTAACAGCAGATAATAAGTCAGTAAATGCTCTCTTAGCAAGTTTATATGGTGAAATTAACTCACTTGCTAGTTGGGGTGCATCAGAGTTACAAAAGCTGTAAATAAGTTGACAGAATCTAGCTATACAGTATTTCTATCTTCTGTCATCCTATCCCCTATGAATCATAGTACAACAGTAGCATAATCAAAATGAGATTGAGTAATCAGAGCATACCCAATTTGCTGACTTAGGATAAGAATTGCATCAAAGTTTGAACATTTGTTTGCAAAAGTTCTGGTGATGCAGTCAAAGAAGAAACTCCATTCCCTCCTTATGTGGGGTCTCTTCAACTGTCCAAGCTTTTCCAAAGTCTTTTCATAGCCCAGATTGGCCATTAGCTGTTGAAGAGCTGGCTCCTCAACTGTTGAATAAGTACAGTTTTCTGGCAATTGTAGTGCTTGGCGAACTGTAGCCACAGTCACCACATGCTCATCATCCCCTGTAGTAAAGATAATACTTGGGGACCCATTGGCACCACCATCATCATACATGCCACTCCTCCAAAACTCCAGAACTTGAGTTCCTGAGAGTGTGTCTGGTTGGGTCAGTGCATAGCCTATGTCACTTCGAGACAAAAAGTCTTGGATGAAGTGAAGTTCTGATGGAGCTTCATCCTTAGAGAGAATAGCTGAGTAGTTGTTAGGAACAAACTTAGCTCCATTGAAAACTATGTCTTTTGTTGCCATTTATGTAAGAAATAAGTGAGAAAATAGAGTGTGCACAAGGTATTTGATAAAAGTCCTGTAAGAAAAAGCTTCAGAGAATATTAGAGAGAGAGAGAGAGAGAATAAGAGAGATTAGAGAAAGAAAAGTAGGTAAAAGATTATAATATCTTTCAACTGATTGTCATACCGAAAGTCATTGTAGTTCAATCAGATTGTCTTGCTAGTACAATCAATAGTCCTACCGATTGTCATACCAGTTGTTGGGATTGTCTTGCCAATTAAATTCAAGTGGGTTGTTTTAATATAAAACAACAGAAGCAGCAGAAGACTAATTTATCCAACATACAGAAACCAATACAAGAACAAAAACAGAGCAGCCGCAGAAGAAATATTTTATCCTTCATCTGCAAACTTCAAGATCATAATTTCTAGTTTGTAAAGTTAAATCCAAACCACTAGAAATCTTTATCTTGTTCTTGTGTAACTATCTAGCGGATCAAAATCCCTAGAACTTAATCTCAAATTGCGTTTAGCATTTGAATCTTTTTATTGCAAAAATAGAAAAAGTTCATGTCAAATTTATTCTAGATTTGTGATAATTAATTTGAGATTAATTCCTTGTAATAGATACAGTTGTTATAACACCTTTCAAGTTTAATAATATTCTTATTTAACTTGAATTTTGTTTCATATTTTTATTTCACATTTAATTCGATTATTTGGTATTGTTTGTATTCAACCCCCCTTCTACAAACACATTGGTACCTAACAATTGGTATTCGAGCCTTCTGATTAACGAACAAATCAAGATCCTAGACTTTTGTGATTTTTCAACTCCTTGGATTTTTATTTATTTAAAAATTCATAATGACTTCACAAAAAGTTGGAACCGTTAAAATTCCACTATTTGATAAAGAAAATTATATCATGTGGAAGAAGAAGATGCTCTTGTTTTTACAAGTTGCAAATCCCAAATATCTGAACTTGTTAAAGAAGGGTCCAACAACTCCAATGGTTATTGAACCAGAGGTGATAGTAGATGATGTTGTGATTACCAAAGCTAGAACCTATCCAAAAGAGCCTGAGGATTTTTCTCCTGCTGAAAAAGAAGAAGCCTCCTTGGATGCCAGCCTTCAATTAATATTAATTGATTCCCTTGATCCCTTGATGAACAGACATGTGATGAATTGTAAAAATTCCAAACACATGTGGGAAACTATTGAGGTGATTAATGAAGGCACAGAGGAAGTTAGGGAGAACAAGTTGGAGATCCTAACCTCTGAGTATGAACATTTTAAATCCAATCCAGGAGAAGGAAGTACTGAAGTGTTTGAGAGGTACAGTGCGTTGATCAACAACCTGAACATAAATGGAAAATATTATTCAATCAGGGAGGTCAACAAAAAGTTCCTTTTAACACTGCCAACTCATCTTGAACATAGAATCACTTCCATTAGAGAAGCTAGAGATCTGAGTGAGATTTCTTTGGATAGACTCTATGGTGTGTTAAAAACCTATGAGTTGGAGCAGATTCAGCAAAAGGAAGTCTACGGGAAAGATAGAATGGTCAGCACATCTACTGCTCTTGTAGCTGAAGGTCAACAACAACAACAACAATCTCAACAGTCGAAAAGAATGGTACAGTTTTCCAAGGCTGAGGAAAATGTGTTAGTAGCAGAATATGATCCTCCTACTACAAATCAATCCAGTGATGATTTTTATTCCTTGGAAGAGCTGGAGCAATTGGAAGATGAGTCAATGGCCCAAATTGTCAAGAGATTCTCCAATGTCAGATTCAAGAGAAATCCCAAGTTCAAGTACAAGTCCAACTACAACAAATTCCAGAAAGGTGGATCTTCATCCTCTAACACCAACAGTGGTGAATACAAAACAGGGATGGTTGATCGGAGCACCATCAGATGCTATAACTGCAATGAGTTGGGACACTTGGCCACAGAATGTAGGAAGCCAAAGCAAGTAAGGAAAAACTCTTATGATTCAAATCAGAAGAGTAACTCTGAAAGGGCTTATCTGGAAAAGGGAAGAAGCTGGGATGATACTGATAGTGAAGATGAAGAAGAAGGGAATCTTGCTCTTATGGATATTGATGGAAAAGCTTCATCGTCAAGAAAAGAGGTAAAATGTACTGATGCTGAATTAGTTTATCATCTAGGAGGTAACTTAGATTGTGCTCGTCGTGATAATGAACTGTTAAGTCAACAGATCAAAGACCTTGAGAAAGAGGTCAATGAATTAAGACTTGTGCACATTAATCAAGATAAATTAAAAGAACAAGTATCTTTTCTAGAGAATAGAGTAAACTGTTATAGACAACTCGAAACTATTCTCAAAGACAAGATCACCGGTCTTGAGACTAAGGTTAGAGCCTACTTCAATTCTTGTTCGAAGGCTAAAGAGTTCTACAGAAAGCAAGCTGTTAATCAAACATCTGGAATAGGTTATGATTACAATACTGCTATTGGAGAATTAGGCATAAACTCCCCTCCTCATGTCTGTGCTAAAGGTAGGGAAGTACCACATGTGCTTAAGGGTGTTGATGAACCCCTCTATAAAAGATCAATTGCTGAACCATTTGATACGACCTCCTCTATTATTCAAGAAGAAATGCGTGCTGAAGATCTTGCTAATGAGAAGGTTGTTTCCAAGTCAAGTGTGTCGAAAGTTCCAGTCAAAGTTGTAAAAGCAACTGAGACTAACTCAGACACACATGAGTTGGATAACAAAAATGCCATGTCTACCATGCATATTTTGCCTGTTGTTAATCTCTCTCATAAAGCATGTGGTGTTTCTAATTGTATGTCTTGTGCTTTTAATCTGATGTATGCTTATTTTAATGGTAAGCATGTTTCTAGTGATAAGACTACTCCTCGTCAGCATGTGAATAATAAGAAGCATGATAGGTCTAAGACTGCTAGTCCTTCTAAGGATAGAAAGGAGACATTTGTGCCTAAGCCTAAACAGAAATTTGTTAAGGCTATTTATAAGGTCAAATGTTCAGTCATTGAGAAAGTTGAGACTATTAAAGTTAAGAATGTTGTTTTGCCTGACAAAGGTCAATTCTACAAGTATGCCGGGCCCAACCAAGTTTGGGTTCCGAAGAAGGTTTAATCCATTTAAAGTGCAGGGCAGTAAACAGGTGGAACCGGTAGTGTGGATTCTTGACAGTGGATCGTCAAAGACATATGACCGGAGATAGAGCCCTACTATCAAATGTGGTTGAGAAAGCTGGCCCACTGGTTACTTTTGGAGATAAAAACAAAGGTTTATCCGAGGGATATGGCTGTTTGTAAGCTGGTAATGTTATCATTGAAAATCAAACTTTTTTCTACATTAGTGATTTCTTATTTCATGTAAAATCCTTTGAAATCACTATTGTACATCATTTCTCTCAAAAGATAAAATGTATAATTTTCATTCATTATATATCTTAAGTACATTTTATCTCTTTATTGCCATATGTTCTGTGATACAGGTTTAGTCTCCAATGACTTTCTTTCATTGACAGTCATGAGGTTGAAAACCCACAACATCTATCCCAGACTGTAAAGACAAACACAAAAACAGAACCAACCAACACTCTCTTACCACTAAATGTAGTATGAATGAGCGTGAGGGAGATAGTGCCTTAGTGCACCACATAAGGAAGGTTCTGAAGTCAACCCAACAGCTCTGTCTCCTACAAAGATGAGTAGTATTTAAACCGAGAATTGCAGCATAGTTGTTTGGAACAAATTTAGCTCCATCAATGATTAAATCCTTAGGTGCCATGTGAAAAATTTAGATTTAAAAGTGCCTGTTAGGTGTTTGATAAAATGTCTGTATGAAAAACCAACGTTAGAAGAAGAAGGAGAGCAAAAACAAGTAGAGAGAAAAAGTATGAAGGGAAATAAAAGATTAAAAAAAAGTCCTCTCTCTTTCTTACTTATACTCTGAAAAAAATGTTATCGTTGGACACCTGTCAGACATGCAGTAATAACGGATAGTTACTGGGCTCGAGAAAACAGTAATCATTACTTACCCACTTGCCATTTTTCAAGGAAAAACCGTTCCACTTACCCAGATATTCCATTAATCAAGATGAAACAGTTTTAATTCAAAATTGAAACCGTTCCCACTTATTTAACTATTTTTCACTGCAACATTAATATTCTGAAAATAAATCAAGTGAAAATGACCAAGATAAATCAGATGAGTAAGTACTGATAAAGTAAAATCAGAACTTAAATTAAAACAGAATTTATATGGTCATCAGAATATGAATATTTATCAGGATTTATCAATGCATTACAAAATAACTTAGAGACAAAATCTTGAAACAGAAACAAATTTCATTAATATATCAAGAGAATACATTCATGAAATTGAAATTACATCAGAATTTATACAAGATTTCCCTAAGCTGCTAAACCTAACATCAACAGCCTTAGTCCTAGCTCAAGAAGCAGGGCAAGGCTGATGATGAAGAAAAATAGGAAGAAAAAAATAAATCATTTCTTCTTCCTACTCTCGACAAATAGAATGGCGAGTCGAATGATTCGCTCTTGCTGGCGGAGAGCTTCCAGCCTTTTCTCCTCCAATCGCTCCAGATGGCGATGGTAATCCATATAGAAGAACAGGAGGTGGGTAAGTACCTCCTGTAGGACAGAGTCCCATGTCTCATCAGGAATGACAGTGACGTGCCATTCCTGCTGCCAATCGGCACAACTTAGCTCCATATTGAAGGTTTCGTAGTTCAAAAACATGTTGTATCTGACCATGGTGTTTTTGAAAGAAAAAGTATGAAGGTAAGGTGAGTTTGGGAGAAAAGATTTGATGGGAAGGCTGATGTGAAGTGGTTGCTTATATAGGCAAGAGAATGCCAGGAGACGCAAAGGAATTTAATGCTGACAGGTAGAATTAATTCTACCTCGTCTCCCCAGACTTGGAAAAAGAAAAATATTCATTGGAAAGAGAAAACATTGTTTAATGCGCACAAGAAGCAAGTAAAAGTTGACTGTTCAAGTACGAATACCATTAACCCTAACCGTAGTGACTATTAATCTTCCACTCCAACATATTCTAGTTTGAACCGAGACTGTTATCAAATTTTATCCACAGATAAGTCAAGTAAAGAATTAGACTGTAATATCAGAACTTAGACTTATATCAGAACTTAACAGTCATCAGAACATAATTTCTTAACTCGAAAAAGGAATGCCTATCTGAGTAAGTCCTCATACAAGTTCTGAGTTATATTCTTCAGAACTTAATCATCAGAACATGCAACCAGAACTTGTCCTCAGAATTCGTGCAAATTGATACTATGACTGTTTATCTAAAACAACATAGATCACCACAATAATTTTCATCATTCATATGGAGTGATTAGTGTGTGCATTAAGCTAAAAGTCAGACAAAGAGTAAAGTCTGATTCACTTCAGTACATCTTAGAAATAAGGCATAACTAAAACTTTGCTAAAGAGCTGTCATTATTCTGAAACCTACTGTTGAATGAGTTCATGCTTGAGTCCACCTCAACTATTTTGTGCTAATTTTATGCATCTTTTTAAATTCAATTTCACAGTGGCTTCTCAGTGTAAGTGAGTCACGCCTGCTTATCAGAATTTATGCTATTATCAGAGTATTTCTCCAGTAATCATAGAGTGTGAAAAGTCACCAAGAAAATATTTTGCTTTTCTAATGCATATTTACTTAATACCAGCAATGCACTTGGGTCGTCCCTTCCACATTTTTACTCTAGATCTCAAAGGAGTACCTAATTTTATTCTTTGATCCTTTTGCTTTTTCTTTTGATAAGTGAGGTTTATCAGCACTTAGTGCATTCAGCAGATTTACTAGTATCAGAACTTAACAGATGATTAGCATTATTCTAATTTGTGACTTAGTAATAAGATAAACAAAGTAAACTCAACTAAGCTCAATTATCAGAATTTGCTTGTGTCAATTGATTTCCATAGAAATAATTACTTCTTTCATGGGATCATTTGTTTATTGAAGACTACTAGGTCAGCATCTAGCACAGTTATCCTCATAGGATTGAATAGTTACTTAAATAGACATATCACTTATCAGAGTTTAGAAACATATATCAGACAACGGTTAGTACTTAAACACATTTGTCAATTAAGCACAGAATACACAAAGAGATTAAATTCTGTAAATACTGATCATAAAGTCTGATATAACAGAACAAGACTAAGCAGATTTAGAGAAAGAACCTGAAACCATTCCAAGTTCATTTACCAATCTTGTAAAAGTGGCTTTACACAATGGTTTTGTGAAGATATCTGCTAGTTGTTGATCTGTTGGAACAAAGTGCAATTCCACTGTAACTTCATCCACATGTTCCCTTATGAAGTGGTACCTGATGCTGATGTGCTTTGTCATAGAGTGTTGAACTGGATTACCTGTCATAGCAATAGCACTTTGATTATCACAGTAAATAGGGATTTTGAAATATGTTAACCCATAATCCAGTAACTGATTCTTCATCCAAAGAATCTGTGCACAACAGCTTCCTGCAACAATATACTCTGCTTATGCAGTTGATGTGGAAATTGACTTTTGTTTCTTGCTAAACCAAGAAACCAATCTGCCTCCAAGAAATTGGTAGCTTCCATTTGTGCTTTTCCTGTCAATTTTGTAACCTGTAAAATCTGCATCTGAGTAACCTATTAGTTTAAAATCTGATTCTCTAGGATACCACAATCCCAGATCAGCTGTTCCTTTAAGATACTTAAAAATTCTTTTCACAACTGTTAAGTGAGGTTCTCTTGGATCTGCTTGAAATCTTGCACAAATACAGGTAGCATACATGATATCAGGTCTACTAGCAGTTAGATAGAGTAGAGAGCCAATCATACCTCTGTAATCAGTAATATCTACTGATTTACCAGTATCCTTATCCAGTTTTGTTGCAGTGGCCATGGGAGTGGATGCACTTGAATAATCTTGCATTCCAAATTTCTTCAGCAAGTTTCTGGTATACTTAGTTTGACAAATAAAAGTGCCTTCTTCATTCTGCTTGACTTGAAGGCCCAGAAAATAGCTAAGTTCCCCCATCATACTCATCTGATACCTTGACTGCATCAGTTTGGCAAACTTCTTGCAAAGTCTGTCATTTGTAGACCCAAAAATGATATCATCAACATAAATCTGGACCAGAAGTAAGTCCTTTCCATGGTTGAGGTAGAACAGTGTTTTGTCTATTGTTCCTCTGTTGAATCCACTTTCCAGAAGAAACTGAGCTAAAGTCTCATACCATGCTCTAGGAGCTTGCTTAAGTCCATAAAGTGCTTTATCAAGCCTGTAGACATAATCTGGATGTTTGGAGTCTACAAAGCCTGGAGGTTGTTCAACATATACTTCCTCCTCCAATTCTCCATTGAGAAAAGCACTTTTCACATCCATTTGAAAGACAGTAAACTTTTTGTGAGCAGCATAAGCCAAAAATATCCTTATGGCTTCTAACCTAGCAACTGGTGCAAATGTTTCATCATAATCAATTCCCTCCTGTTGAGAATATCCTTTTGCAACCAGCCTTGCCTTATTCCTTGTAATTATGCCATCACTGTCAGTTTTATTTCTGAATACCCACTTTGTACCAACAACAGATCTATTCTTTGGTCTTGGCACTAGGGTCCAGACTTTGTTTCTTTCAAATTCATTTAACTCTTCCTGCATTGCTTGCACCCAATCAGCATCTTGAAGAGCTTCTTCCACTTTCTTTGGCTCAGTCTGAGAGAGAAAAGAATTGTAAAGACATTCGTTTGAAGTACCTGTTCTAGTTCTGACACCTGCATCAGGATTTCCAATTATCAAATCAGGTGTATGTGATTTTGTCCACTTCCTTGCAGATGGAAGGTTTTCTCTAGAACTGGATGCTCCCTCATGATCCATGCTGTCTTCATTTTCATTTTCTGATGCTCCCCCTGAAACTATGCTCTCTGAGTTGGATTCTTCAGAATTTAGATTTTCAGCACTATCAGAACTTGGCTTATCAGAACTCTCATTGAAGCTGCACGTACAATGCTTGAAGAAGCAAAGCTTCCAACCTATTTCTGGGCTGAAGCTGTGCAGACTGCTTGTTTTACTCAAAATGCAACACTCATTAACAAGCAAGGAAAAACACCATATGAGATGGTGAAGAAAAAGAAGCCAAATCTGAAGTACTTTCATGTATTTGGATGCAAGTGTTTTGTTCTCAAGACTCATCCTGAACAGCTATCCAAGTTTGATCTAAAAGCTGATGAAGGAATCTTTGTTGGATATCCACTTTCCACAAAAGCCTTCAGAGTCTATAATTTGAGAACAAAAGTGGTCATGGAATCTATCAATGTCTCATTTGATGACAAGAAGATTACTGGTCTTGAAGATTTTATTGACCATGATCAGCTGAGATTTGAAAATGAAGACTCAAGCTCTGATACCACTTGTTAGGTCACACACACTGTAGAGGGGGTGAATACAGTGTAAAATATAATCAAATCGAACTTTAATATCTTAAGTAACAGAAAACAAACTTTATTGAAACAATAAACTCTGTTACAGTATGAAATTGTTACCTCTCAGTGATGAACAAATATCACGAGAGTTGCTAGGGTTACGATGAATAATCTTCTCGAATATGATAACACTTATAGTGTAAACCCTATGTCTGTGTTTATATACTACACAGTTACAAGATAATCGCTAATTGATATGGAATATAATTCTACTTCCTAAAATATATCAATCAGATATCTTTTCTTCCAAGTATTCCATTCTTCACGGAACTCCTTCTTGATGCATATCTCTTCTTATGTTTATCTCGATCTTCTTTCCTTTAATCATCTACTTTCCTTATAGATTCATTCTCTCAACAGGGTGTGTCTATTGAAATTTGCCTGTCGGCCAGGGTATCCGATATAGTGTCACCACTTCAAACATAAACAATTCTTGATGCACAAGGAGAGGTCACACACACAAAGGATGAGTTGACGAAAACAAGAGTTTCGACCATTTTAAGGTCAGATTCGATTGTTCAAGGTTCGTTAATGGACCAATTGGCTTTACAGGTGTTAGGAGAGGATACTGATCCAAAAAGCCATATGTCAGTGGTCAATGTCTACCTCCCTTGGCTTAAATCCTCTGGATGCATCTGCGGATAGTGGATCTGACATAGGTGCAGATCGGCAACTTATTGACAATGATTCAGATATAACCTGATGAGTCACAAGGAAATGTCTTCACAGACATTACAAGGGAACCTTGATCTTTATGCTAAATTCTTTGGATCATTGTTTACCTTCCCAGAATTCAAATCTGGAACCATAAAAGGGAAACTAGCAACTTGTAGATTATGACTCAGATTCATCTGACAAGTTTAACAAGGATGGGGATTTGTCAACTCCCATTGCACCACCTGTGACCTCCTTATGGATGGCTAAGGTGATTTTCCTTGCAGGTACAACTGATTTTTGGAGCTATGAGTGGAGTGATACACTTGTGAGAATGAGTGTAAACACGAGTGGAGAGAAGAGTGAAACACATGTGAGGTACACTAAACAGAATCACACACTCACAGTGAGGAAGAAAGAGAAACTACTTGTGATTTCTTTTCCAACCAAGTGAAATATGAGAACTCCTTCAGACGACGGCATACATTCCTTCTTTAAGGGGGAGATAAAAGCTTAAGTAATAGTTTGGAGGATTCCTCAACTAAGGGGGAGAAATAGCAGGGAGGAAGAAAAAGATCCTACATATGTACACTACACCACACCATTGTTGTTTGTTACTGTGGATCCTATTGTACGGGAGAGGTGGTAAACACAAGGTGATTTTCTAGTAAGGGAAGAAGCTGTTTTCCAAAAGGGGAGTACCATTGATTTTTATCTGCGGATCCTATTGTACGGGAGAGGTGGTAAATGAAGGTGATCTTCTTTAATCAGTTGATTATCATAGAGGGAGAAGCAAGACAGACTTGTGCTTCTCAACAGGAAATGTGGTTGTATAAATGAAGATGAAACTACTTGAAGATATGTTCAGTCTAGAGGAACATCTATTTGGAATCTGGAAAAGGTTAAATGTTATCCAGAACTTTTCTGCTATTTACTTTGCAATTCTGTTTATATCTTTTTCTTATTTGTTAGTTGAGTTATCCTCTAGGTATTTGTTGTTATTGTCTAACAAACAAATAGGGGGAGATTGTAAGGCATATGTCATAGCCTATTTGTATATTCGAGAATTTAACTCAACTCAAATAAGAATGTAATAAGTAAATAGTGGATCTACCGTCAAAGAGATCTCGCAAAGTAACATCTGTCAAAGGATTCAGAAACAAGGTTCATCTACAGACTTGAGGAATTAATTCACTGGAAGAAGTTCAAGAAATTGATCGAGCCTCAGTGATATAAATCAAGGTTGTGGATTTAATCAAGTGACAGAGATCTCGTCAAGGTATCAAAGAATTACAAGGCTTTAATCTGAAGAAAATCAAAGTGTCAACGTCAAGACATGAAGAAACGTCACGGAAGTTAGTCACTCATGAACCAGACAGTACATTGAGTGTCAACATTGAAGTGGTGGAATTGATTCATAATTCTCAGTGATTTTCAGAAGATTTTCAGAAGAATGTTTGCTGCTCAGGATTAATATTAATTCTCTATTAATTAATTAAGTTATATAATTTAATTAAGAAAATAAATTATATCTGCAAAGATTAATTTATTTATTAATTGAATTAATTGATTAATTAATTCAGAATTAATATTAAGAATTTTCAGAAGTTTAATTGGATTAAAAACAGTCTTAAATCAGCAAGACAATTGAAAATGAACTAGCATGACAATTTGGATTGTCATACCGATTGTCATGCCAAGTCATTTCAATAGTCATACCGAAAGTTCTACTGGGAAGGAGATTGTCTTGCTAGTTCAACTGATTGTCATACCGAAAGTCATTGTAGTTCAATCAGATTGTCTTGCTAGTACAATCAATAGTCCTACCGATTGTCATACCAGTTGTTGGGATTGTCTTGCCAATTAAATTCAAGTGGGTTGTTTTAATATAAAACAACAGAAGCAGCAGAAGACTAATTTATCCAACATACAGAAACCAATACAAGAACAAAAACAGAGCAGCCGCTGAAGAAATATTTTATCCTTCATCTGCAAACTTCAAGATCATAATTTCTAGTTTGTAAAGTTAAATCCAAACCACTAGAAATCTTCATCTTGTGTAACTATCTAGCGGATTAAAATCCCTAGAACTTAATCTCAAATTGCGTTTAGCATTTGAATCTTTTTATTGCAAAAATAGAAAAAGTTCGTGTTGAATTTATTCTAGATTTGTGATAATTAATTTGAGATTAATTCCTTGTAATCGATACAGTTGTTGTAACACCTTTCAAGTTTAATAATATTCTTATTTAACTTGAATTTTGTTTCACATTTTTATTCCGCATTTAATTCGATTATTTGGTATTGTTTGTATTCAACCCCCTTCTACAAATACATTGGGACCTAACAATATGTGTATCTTTTGAAGAACAAATTCGATTCTTTTGAAAAGTTCAAAGAATACAAGGCCGAAGTGGAAAAACAAACAGGGGAAAGTATAAAAGTTCTACGATCAGATCGTGGTGAAGAATACTTAAGCCTCAAGTTTAAAGGTTTCTTGAAGGAGTGTGGTATCGTATCACAACTTACTCCTCCTAGAACGCCTAAATGGAATGGAGTTTCTGAGAGGGTACCTTGTTGGACATGGTGCGATCGATGATGAGTCTAGCAGATCTTCCAATAAGTTTATGGGGTTATGCTCTAGAAACGGCTGCATATACATTAAACCGAGTTCCAACTAAATTGGTTCAAAAGACTCCATATAAGATATGGACTGAGAAACATCACATCATATCTTTTATGAAAGTATGGGGATGCGAAGCATTTGTGAAACGCTTGGTGTCTGACAAGCTGGGACCAAAATCGGATAAATGTTATTTTGTGGGATTTCCTGAAAAAACTAAAGGGTATGGTTTCTATAATCCTACCGAGAACAAAGTGTTTGTTGCTTGAACCGCTGTATTTCTTGAAAGATAGTTACTTTCCAAGAAAATTAGTGGGAGGACTATAGATCTCGATGAAGATTGATTTGTACAAAATAACATTGAACCAGAGTTGGAAAGTGGGCAGAAAGTACATCAAGATGTTCCTGCTCCGGAAACATAGGTTGTTCGTAGATCTAGTAGGGCTCGTCATGAGCCGGAGAGATATTATAGATTTATCTTGACTCAAGATGATGATGTAATGCTCATAGATAATGATAAGCCTCTTACCTACCAAGAATCTATGAACAGTCCAGACTCCGAGAGATGGCTAGAGGCCATGAAATCCGAAATGGAATCCATGTATCAAAATAAAGTATGGACTTTAGTTGATCCACCTGAAGGGGTAAAACCTATAGGGTGCAAGTGGGTTTTCAAGAAGAAAACTGACATGGATGGTAAAGTACAGACCTATAAAGCACGACTAGTGACAAAAGGTTTCAAACAAATTCACGGTATAGACTTTGATGAGACCTTTTCACCAGTTTCTATGGTCAAGTCCATCAGGATTTTGCTAGCAATAGCTGCTTACTACGACTATGAGATTTGGCAAATGGATGTCAAAACCGCTTTTTTTAAATGGGAGCCTTGAAGAGGATGTATACATGATACAACCTGAGGGTTTTGTCGATCCCAAGTTTGCTAAGATGGTCTGTAAGCTGCTTCGATCTATTTATGGATTGAAGCAAGCCTCAAGGAGATGGAATCGTCATTTTGATGAAATAGTCAAAGAATTTGGCTTTATTCAAAATAAAGATGAACTATGTGTTTATAAGGAGGTTAGTGGGAGCCATGTGGCATTCCTAGTACTTTATGTAGATGACATATTACTAATATGGAATGACATACCTTCTCTACAGGCTGTTAAGACTTGGTTGGAAAATAGTTTCTCGATGAAAAACTTAGGCGATGCCACCTATATATTAGGGATCAAGATCTATAGAGATAGATCAAGGAAATTAATCGGCCTAAGTCAGAGTACATACATTGATAAAGTATTGCATCGTTTTGGGATGCAAGAGGCAAAAAGCGGATATGTCCCAATGTCTCATGGGATATTGATCTCAAAAGACAATTGCCCTAAATCATTAGATGATAAGGGCCGTATGAGCAAAGTTCCATATGCTTCGACAATTGGATCTATAATGTATGCGATGATATGTACTCATCCTGATATTTCGTATGCCTTGAGCATGACGAGCAGATACCAGTCTAATCCCGGTGAGGGTCACTGGACAGCTGTCAAGAATATTCTTAAGTACTTGAAGAGGACTAAAGATTCATTCTTGGTGTATGGAGGAGATGAGAAGCTGGTTGTAAAGGATTACACTAACGCCAGCTTCCAGACAGACAGAGATGGTTCAGTATCTCAGTTAGGTTTTGTGTTTTTCCTTAATGGAGGTGCTGTAAGCTGGAAGAGTTCAAAGTAAGAGATAGTAGTTGATTCTACAATGGAAGCTGAGTATAATGCTGCCAGTGAAGTAGCCAAGGAGGCTGTTTGGATACGGAAATTTATAACGGGACTTGGTGTGGTTCCATCGATCACAGATCCAGTGGATCTTTACTGTGATAATAATGGAGCTATCGCGCAGGCTAAAGAACCAAGGTCCCATTCCCAGGCAAAGCATATACTTAGGAGATATCACCTTCTTCGAGAGATTAATGAAAGAGGAGATATACATATATGTAAAGTGCATACTGATGATAATGTTGCAGACCCACTGACTAAGGCTTTGTCGCAGTAAAAGCACGAAGTTCATACTAGTTCCATGGGTATTAGATACATGGGTGATTGGCTCTAGTGCAAGTGGGGGATTGTTAGTGTTTGTGCCCTAGAGACAACACTATTATGTTTATATTATGAAACATTTGGATTATTAATTATGATTTTATGGTTTATTCTTTAGTAATTTATTATATCTTTATTTTCTGTGATAAAATGTTAGATTAATAAATGTCCTTGGAATATGATATGTAAATCTATATCTCTAAGTACGTGACTTAGAAATTAGATTATGAGAATAGTATTGATATTCCTAAAGGTCCCTAGTCAAGTATTATTGTTAAGGGAAGATAATAAATACATTGAGACTGGTGTGTTTGTTGAATTATGATCACATCTCATTGATCATAGGTATGGTGATACTAAAGTCAAAACACAGGCACATGTATTAAATACATGGTGCTGGATTGACCCGTTGTGAGATACTACATGTTTAAAGTGTCATAAGTTAATCACACAGTGATAATGATGTATTGGTCCTTTGACCTGAAATCATTATATTTCTATACGAGAATTAATATACTTTGATACTATTGAAAGTTATCCTTGACCGGGTAATAATAAAAGTAGACATTGGGTATATTATGAATCGTATGAGAAATATGAATGATCTAGATGGGATTTAGCCCTCCTTTATTAAAGGAGTGATATTATTGGCCTCTTGATTGAGCAAGACTATAAAATGCATGGCTGTGTTCAAATACTGATTTGTTTAATAGTTTACTCATCAATCAAGGAAAGAAGGATTAAACGTTAATAGAGGATGGCACAATGCATATTACATTGTACATTATTCACGAAAGGTTTGATTGAATCACCAATTATTGCTATTACTTGGGGAGCAATGATGTATTACTAGATGCCACTCATTGTTTATGATTTTATTATTAGAAAATAAAATTATTGCCAACGTATTAATAACCTAAAGGGTCACACACAAAAAACGTTTAAAATGGAGTGTTATTTAAATTATGAATTTAAATATTTTATTATTATTAATTCAAATTTAATTATTAAATTAATTAAGTGAGACTTGATTAATTGTGTATATATTAGAATTCAAATTTAATAATAATATAAACTCAAAATCAGAATGGGTCCTTTTAGAAGCCCATTAAGATTAGGGTTAGGCCCAAATCCTCTCTCCCTATATATGCATTAAGATGTATATTGTTAGGGTTAAGTTGACACATCACATTTTTAGAAAACCCTAGCAGCTGTACATCTTAGAGAGGCTAGAGAGAGAGAGAAAAGAGGCAACCAAATCGGCTAGTACCGGCTCCGGTGATCGTTGGACGATCGAGCGTTCGTGTGGATACCTTGGAGAGCAAATCTTCGAAAGGAGGGATGCTGTCTTGGTTCATCAAGATCTTTACATTCATCACAATCAGAAGGAAAGCTTTATTAAGGTAAACATCTAATCTCCGAATTAAATGTCGTGTTTCACATGGATCCTGTGTTTGGGGTTTTGTTTTTCATATTTATTTCTATTTTTTCCGCTGCATTTGTGTCACGAATCCCAACAGAAGATCCTATCACTTCTTTGACTGACTTGAAGTCCAAGAAAGTAACTAAGTTCTCCCATCATACTCATTTTATATTCACTCTTCATGAGCTTTGAGAATCTTTGACATACCTTATCACTAGTAGATCTAAAAATGATATCATCCACATAAATTTGAACTAGGATCATATCACCACCATGTTGCTTGTAGAAGAGAGTCTTGTCAATTGTACCTCTAGTGAATCCATGTTTAAGCAAAAATTCTGACAGTGTGTCATACCAAGCTCTAGGTGCTTGCTTTAGTCCATAGAGAGCCTTGAGTAGCTTGTACATAAAATCTGGAAATTCTGGATCTTCAAAGCCACATGGCTGTTGTACATAAACTTCTTCTTCCAACTCACCATTAAGGAATGCGCTCTTCACATCCATTTGATATACCTTAAAATTTGAATGTGCAGCAAATGCAAGAAAAATCCTTATTGCTTCAACTCTTGCAACTGGAGCAAAATTTCCATCATAGTAAATTCCTTCCTCATGTGAGTAGTCTTTTGCAACCAACCTTGCTTTGTTTCTGGTAACCACCAGATTTTCAGTTGGAAGACCCAAAGCTGCATTCACATATAATTCATTGAACTCAATTTGTTGGCCTCCAATTGAGCAAGTCACCACCATAAATACAGAGTTGTTATTCATAATTGTCCTCATCACAACAGCTGTCCAGAATTCATGCAGAACATCCGTGTACGGGATTGAGTTAGCAGTTAAAGCACCTGCAAGATATGATTCAGAAAAAACTTGACAAACCCTTTGAAAGAATCGGGGGCCTGTTTAGCATCAGTAAAAGCAAGGTAGTTAGTTTCATTCTCGGGGATATCAACTCTAACATTGTTGAGTGCCATTTTTGTTGAGTAAGAAATAATGGGTAAGAAAAATGAGAGACAAAGAGATTGAAAGGAGAGAAAAATCGGGTTGGATTTCCAAATTAGGTCACTTTGAGTTCTCGAAGGTGTAAGGATGTGTATGTCGAGAAGTCTGGGTATTTATAGTAAAAGATAAATGACTTATCGAGAACTAAAAATAAACGTTTGGAATTTGCTTATCGAGAAGTCGTATAGAGAAAATAGATACATGTCGATATGTCATATTTCTGATTCTTATCGAGAACTAGAAAAAGACTTATCGAGATGTCAAATAAATACCCAGTTTGTCCAAAATGGACTGCATTGTTTCCGACTTTTATTTGAATAAATCAAAATAAAATCAAAATGATTTTGTCAAAGGTATTTTACTAAAATAATTTATTGAGTTAAATTATCCCAGTTCTGAGTTATTTATAAGTCTAAACTTATACTTATAGAGAAATCTGTGAGTTAACACTTATAGAAAACTCTACAATGACTTATCAATAAATGATAATAAAGCTTATCGGGAAGTCCCTCGAGAAGTCAGAAAATTAACTTGTTGAGAACTCACTCGAGAAGTCTTAAAATGACTTGTCGATAAGTCAATTAGACTTATCGAGAAATGCAAATCAACATTTAGACAGTTTTCTTAGAATTGAAAAAACCAAGCTAAATTTTGAATTTTGAAAAATAAATATGCAGAGATTTCTGAAATATTTATAATTCAAATTCCAGTTAATTTCCATTTAAATCAAATTAATTTTAATTCACTAGAAACTAATCTACTGCAAAATATTAGCCGAGTTCTTGCCTTTAGGATGAAGAAATTAACATAATAATTTTACCTACAAGTCTAGTGAAAGTTGCTTCATCCAAATGTTTAGTAAAAATGTCAGCTAATTATTTTTCTGTTGGAACAAAAATGAGCTCAATGGTACTATTTGTAGCATGTTCTCTAATGAAATCGTACCTTACATCAATGTGCTTTGTTCTAGAATGATAAACTGGATTAACCACAAAAAATATAGTACTAGTATTGTCACACATAATTGGGATTTTGTGTAACGCTAGGCCATAATCCATTAGCTGATTTCTAATCCAAAGCACTTTAGCACATCAACTTCCATCAGCTATGTATTCAGCCTCAGTTGTGGAAGTTGACACATATTGTTATTTCTTGCTATACCAGAATACAAGTCTTTGTCCAAGAAACTGACAGCTTCCACTAGTACTCTTCCTGTCAACCCTGCATCCAGCAAAATCTACATCTATGTATCCAACAACTTCAAAACCAGTTCCCTTAGGATACCATAATCCCAAGTTTGGAGTCCCCTTCAAGTATCTGAAAATCCTCTTCACATCCATCAAATGTGATTCTTTTGGATTGGCTTAAAATCTTGCACACAGACATGTTGCAAACATGATGTCTGGTCTACTTGCAGTTAAGTACAGCAAAGATCCAATCATTCCTCTATAGCTTGAGATATCTACACTTTTACCCTTTAATCTTCATCCAACTTTGTAGCTGTAGACATAGGGGTAGATGCAGGTGAACAATCCACCATGCCAAACCTTTTTAATAAATCTTTGACATACTTAGTTTGGCTGATGAAGATTCCATCACTTCTTTGACTGACTTGAAGTCCAAGAAAGTAACTTAATTCCCCCATCATACTCATTTCATATTCACTCTGCATAAGCTTAGAGAATCTTTAGAAAATCTTTTCATTTGTAGAACCAAAGATAATATCATCCACATAGATCTGAACTAGGATTATATCATCACCATGCTTCTTGTAGAAGAGAGTCATTTCAATAGTACCTTTAGTGAATTCATGTTTAATAAAAAATTCTGACAATGTGTCATACCAAGCTCTAGGTGCTTGTTTTAGTCCATAGAGAGCCTTGAGTAACTTGTATAAAAAAATTGGAAATTTGGATCTTCAAATCCAGGTGGCTATTGCACATAAACCTCTTCTTCCAACTCACCATTAAGGAATACACTCTTCACATCCATTTGATATACCTTGAAATTTGAATTTGTGGCAAATGCAATATAGATCCTTATTACTTCAAGTCTTGCAACTTGAGCAAAAGTTTTATCATAATCAATTCCTTCCTTATGTGAGTAGCCTTTTACAACCAACATTGCTTTGTTTCTGGTAGCAACTCCATTTTCATCCATTTTGTTCCTGAACACCCACTTTGTTCCAATTATACTCCTGTTCTTGGGTGCAGGAACCAATTTATAAACTTTGTTCCTTTCAAACTAATTTAGCTATTCTTGCATAGCAGAAATCCAATCAGGATCAAGTAGAGCTTCTTCAGTTTTTTGGCTCAACTTGTGAAAGAAAACATGCATGAAGGCACTCATTTGCAGTTGCACTTCTAGTCCTCACTCCAGCATTAGGATCACCAATAATTGCATCTGCATTTTGACTTATATCCCATTTCTTTGTGTGAGTTTGCTGACTAGTGTTTTCTGCTTCTTCTTCATCATTGGCATAACTTTCAGAATTTTCTCCTCTTTCCCCCCCTGAGTTTGTGCTATCAAATTCAGGTGTTTGAGATGAGCTTTCATTCTCATGATTCATTGGTTTAGTAGACTCTTCATCAGCTCTGTGATTTGTGTTGAGTTCAGATTCATCATCAAAATCACTATCAATGTTGAGGTTTTCAAACTTTAGGGCTTCAGCTTCATTTTCATCAAGGAATTCCTAGCCTAGACATTTGTCATCATCAAAAGTAACATCTGTGCTTTCCATAATCTTCTTCTGTTCAATCACATAGACTTTGTATGTAGTTCTTTCCAGTGAATATCCCATAAAAATTGCCTCAAAAACTTTAGAGTCAAATTTTCGCACATATTCAGAGTTGTCCTTCAACACATAACACTTGCTTCCAAACACATGAAGATGCTTCATATTAGGCTTTCTTTTAGATAGGATTAAGTAGGGTGACTTGCCAAGATTCTTGTTAATGAGATATTTGCTTTGAGTGTAGCATGTAGTGTTCACAACTTCTTCCCAAAAACTTATTGGCAACTTTATATCTTGCAGCATTGTTAGCAGCCTCTACTAGTGTTATATTCTTTCTCTTAACTGCCACATTTCGCTGAGGTGTTCTAGCAGCTGAGAATTATTGAACAATAAGCTTATCATTGCAGAATTTAGTTGAGGTAGCATTCCTGAATTCTGTTCCATTATCACTCATCAATCTTTTCACACAGTTCTGATCTTCAGCCTGCTTTTCAATCTTCTTGATGTGTTCAGTTATGATGCGTGGAGTTTCATCTTTAGAGTGCATAAATTCTACCCATGTATATCTTGAGTAGTCATCCACCATCACAAGTGCATATCTTTTTCTTGAATTTGACTGGACATTAATTGGTCCAAATAAATCTATGTGAATAAGTTGCAAAGGTGCACTTATAGAATTCACAGTTTTACTCTTGTGACTTGATCTCTTCATTTTTTCCTTTTTGACAAGCATCACAAACTTCATCTTGAGCAAACTCCAGATTAGGCATGTCTCTCATTAACTCCTTTTTTACTAGAGTGTTGATTGCCTTGAAATTCAAGTGAGATAGCTTCTTGTGCCATAGCTTGCTTTGCTTTACAGATGCCTTGGTGTAGAAGCAACAAATTCCATCCTCATTTGCTGAGTCCAAGTCTGTAACAAATAAGCTTCCTTTTCTTACTCCTTTCATAAAAACTTCACCAGTCTTTTTGCTTATAAAAATACATTCTCTTTTGTTAAATGAGACCTTGAATCCTTTGTCTGCAAATTGACTAACACTAAGGAGATTCACTTCAAGGCCAACTACTAGTGCTACATCTTCAATGACAACATTTCCAGAAATCAATTTGCCATATCCCATTGTGAAACCTTTGTTGTTGTCTCAAAAAGTCACTAATGGGCCAGCCTTCTCCTCAAACTGTGATAGCAGGGCCATATCACATGTCATATATCTTAAGCATCCATTGTCTATGATCCATATGACTTTCTTTCCTTTGCCCCGCAAATAATGAGTTTAGGTGTGTTTGGCAATCGAAGCAGTGTTGGTTACTATTCTTTTGTTAACAGATTTGATAGAGGTAGAGTTTGATGATTTAGAAAGAATAGAATTTATTAAATGATGTTCATTGTCCTTTTTGGATGAAGACTCCACATTGATTTCCTTAAGATCAACTCTCAGCTTGTGGCAACTTGTCATTACTTTCATGTTGCAAGGTATGTAATCAAACTTATCACAGAATGAGTAGGGGTCTTCAGTTTTTGCTTCATTGTACTTGCATGCTCCCACTCCTGGCTTACTAACAACCTTTTTGCAAAGGTGAGCTAGATAATTCATAGAGCCACATTTTTTACATTGTTTACTTGGAGCATCTATAACATAAGCAAACGTGTTGCTCTTGTTTATCCCAATCTTCCCATTTCTATTCTTCTTCTTCTTTCTTGCATCTTCAGTTTTTAATTCCTTGACAGGTGTCTTGGAATCTTGGTTGACCATGGGCTTCTTTTTAGCTTTGGAAGTTGGAGTTGTTTCTGCATTTTTCTTCTCATTGTCTTCATTAGCAATTTCTTGCTTTATTATCAACTCTTCTTCACTGAAATCTACTTCACATGCTTTGAACATAGGTGAACCAACTTTTCTCAGCATAGTCGGGACATCTTCATTTTCAGTTATTTTTCCTTTATCACCTACAGCTTTCTTGTTGCTATTCAAAGCATCATAATCAAGACCAATAGCTATGTTAGCACATGGTTTGTTCTTCTCATGGTACTGACCAACCAACTCAGATGCATTCTTGAATGATTTCAGTTTCACCTCATTCTTTTCAATCTTCTCTTTTAACACAGCTTCAATCTCATTGGCACACTTCAGCTTGTTTTTTAAATATTCATTTTCTTGCTTGACTCAAGCTCCACAAGTAGCAGATCCATCTTTTGCTTCTCACTCTCAAGCTTGTTATTAGCTTTTGTTAGCCTACTGACTTCCTCAGTAGCTGCTACCAAGCTAGTATGTATATGAAACATCTTCACACTCATCTTTTCCACAGTCTCCTTATATTGACTAGCATTTAAATCAATAGTGGTTAGAGTTGGTACCTTTGATTTTTAAGTGGATGCTTCTCCATGCTCAAAAGTCGTAAGTGCATATTTTCCAACCTCGACATCCTCATCATCAACATCAGTATCATCCCAACTCTTTTCTTCTGCAATATAAGCTTTTTTAGACTGCTTCTTCAAGAGAGCTTCATACTTTGCTTCCAGTTCCAGGTAAGCTTTATCCTTCTTCACCTTTTTAGGCTTTCTGCATTCAGTGGCAAAGTGACCCAACTCATCACAGTTGAAGCACCTTATCTTTGATCTGTCCACAGATCCTGTTTTGTAGCCACTTTTTCTAGCAGAATTGTACTGAGCTTTTGGTTTCCAATTTTTATTGTTGGAAGATTGTTCTTTGCCTTTGAAAAACCCTGGCTTCTATATTCTTATGTTGGAAAATTTCCTAGTCAAGTAAGCCATGGATTGGTCCATTTCATCTAGCTCATCCAAGGTGTAATATTCATCTGCCTCCCGCTCCAATACAACTTGGTTCTGAGGTCCTTTGTTCTTTTGTTCCATAGCTTGAACAACTGGAACTTGATCATCTTGCTCATCTTCACTTTCTTCTCTGTCATTCACAATCAAAGCACTTGAACCATCAACAACATGACCATGGTGTGCATTCAATGACTTTCTTTGCAGCATTTCAAGTTCATAAGTTTTCAAGATTCCATACAGAACTTCCAAAGTCATTCTGCTTAAATATCTTCCTTCTCTAATAGGTGATATTTTCTATTAAAGATGGTCAGAAGAGCTACATCCTCAGCTTCATAGTATTTATCATGAAGCTGCAAGTCATTTATCAATTTATTGAACCTTTCAAAAACTTCAGTAATTCCTTCTTTTGGTTTAGCCATAAACCCCCCATAGTGAGAAACCAGAATCCTCCTTTGGTTTGACCTAACTTCCTCTATTCCTTCATATAGGATCTCTATTTTCTTCCAGGTCTGTTTGGCTGTGTCATAGTTGACAATATTATTGTACATTACATTGTCAAGTGACTCTATTAAGATCAGCTGCAAGCCACTATCCAGAGAGACTTTTTATTTTTCAGGTTCAGTATATCCTGTAGGATCTTTAGGAGCATAATGTGATGGAATAACCATATCTCCATATGTAGATTCCTCAACTCTTACCATGGGGTGAAAGGCCCATTCTTGAGGATTTGAATGTATAATGGATTTGCCATCCTGATGAACAACATCATTTTCTTTTTCCATAGTGTGTAGTTAGATCTGTCAAAGGTAGGAATTTTGATACTGCTAAGCTTCTGTGTATTCATTCTTCCAAGAACTTTAATCTGTTTGTTTTCAGATTTTGTTCTGATACCACTTGTTAGGTAATGAATACAACATGGAAGGGGGGTGAATGTGTTTTAGATTATTTTTAAGCTTTTGAACTATTATGGAAGTGGTGAACAAAGTAGTCTAACTTGTAGAGATAATATATTTTAACAGGAATAATAAAACATGCAGATGAACACAATATCTTTTAAAACTCACTTAATTTTATATTAAAATCAAGTATGTCTTGCTACAACTTTTTGGGTTCTTTGTTGATAAAGAACTCGGCTTCTTTCTTGAGAGAGTTACAAGATTTTTGGATCTATTTTGTTACAACTAAAACCAAGCATCCAGTGTTTATTTATAGAACAGTAAACATAGGTTTTACACAGCATGCAATAGCATGTACTAAACCCTACTTTAAGTTAACTAAAACTTTTTATTTCTGGATTAGTGTATCTTTGCAAATCGTTCATGTTTGTGACTTTACTTTGTCAGTTAATCTTGGCCTTTGAACTTGTATTCTTCAAGCTGCTTTTTATAGACTTTTCAAATCAGTGATTGATTTGTTTGTTGATTGATAATCTTGGATATTTGATTGGTCTGCATCTTGTACTTTGAGTTTCATATCGAGATCTCTAGTTTGTTATATAGAAAACTCGACATCTCGATAAGTATAATGGCTTATCAAGATCTCTTATTACTCTATTGTTTTTTTGACTTATCGAAGTCTCTGAGTTCTCTATAAGAGAATTTGGCTTATCGAGATCTCTGAATTTCTGCAAGTAGAAAAGACTTGTCGATATCTCTGAGATCTCTATAGGCATATTCACTTATCGATATCTCTGAGATCTATAATGAGAATTCGACTTGTCGATATCTCCAATCTTCATATCTTCAATTTGACTTGTCGATATCTCTGAGTTCTCTATTGCAGAAATGACTTGTCGATATCTCCAATCTTCATATCTTCATTTGACTTTTCGATATCTCTGAGACTTCTCTATAAGCTATTTTTGACTTGTCGATAAGTCATTCTGGAGTTCTCGAATGACTTCTCTATAAGACTTAATCTATGACTTGTAAATTTCTTGACTTAAAATATTTTTCTCAAAACAGATTTATTCAACTCCAAGCTTCTTCACAATGACTCTGAAGCATGATCTTCATGATCTTCTTCAAGAGTTTATTCTTAGACTTGAAACTGTTTATAGAAAAATACTTCAGTCTAATCTATTTACACTTACAGACTTAAGTGATACAATACAAAGTGAAAACTTAGATTATCATACAAGTTACTTAGGGTTGTCAATTTGACTTAGTCTTGTTATAGTACAGGCATGTATATACAACAAAGAAGAAATTTGAGAGATTAGAGTTTGAATTTCAGAGTTGAGTTTTGGCAGCTCCCCTTGAGTAAATGAGAGAACTTCAAGAGATGTGCTTTTTTATGTGTGCCTTCCTTATTTCTCCTTTCATACATTTGAATTTGTTCAAGTGATGGTGCAGACTCTGTACATGGTGCATTAGGGTGAATGCTTTATTCAATAGAGACACCATGTTGAGAGAATGCCTCCAGAGTCTGTATAAGTCTCTGTTTTACAACTGCATCATATTGGGAGGGTGCAGAGGTGGCTTGAGTGGTCAACTCAGTTTGTTTTACCTTCTTTGTTTTTCTGACCAAGGGTGACTCTTTTTCTGTTTGGTCCTCACCACTCCCAGTAACTACTTTTAATGGTGCCTGCTTTCTCTTCTTTTTACTCACTTCACCCTTTTGAGAGGATGAAGTGGTTGGCTGCCTAGATTCTATTGGTGCAGATGGAATGGTCTCAGCTTGGGAAGGCCCCTGTAGGCTGTCCTGTGTTTGTACTTCCATAGACACGAGAGCCATAGCTCTACTAGATTCATTATTAGATCTCATGTCAGGCATATGGTAAGTGTAAGACCTAAACCTCTCAATCAAAAATGGAGTGAGTTTAAGACTAACAGTTACCTTATTTTTAGTAGTAAGTGAACCAAACAAAACTTTGGACACTTGCTTACAATTGCCTATTTTAGTCCTATCTATACCATTAAGTATATGAATATCATGCACTTTATGATTTAAAACAAACATTATGAGTCTAGAAAGAAAAATTTCTTTACCTCTTGCTGTCTAAGGCATAATGAGCCTGGTGCTTAGCTCATCCATGATAAGATGGCCTACATTGAGGTGTCTATTATGGGCCATTGAGAACACCAGCTTCTGGATAATGCTAGAGATATAGTCATACCCTGTCTTTCTGCATGTGAAGGCCCTCATAATAGAGTCAAACAAGAAAGACCATTCTCTCCTGAGAAACTTCTTGTTCAGGCTAGCCAGGTTGACTCTTTTACTATAATTAATGAAGTCCATAAACCCAGCTAGCTCATCCTGTGTTGGAACCTCCACCAAATTTGCAGTTGGGATGCCCAAAGCTTCATTGACATCTTCTTTAGAAAATTCCACTTGCTGGCCTCTAAAGGAGCAATTAACTACTATAGATACAACCTAGTTTTCATGCACCACAGTCCTTACCACAACAGTGTTCCAAAAATCCCCCAGAACATCCAAGTACATAACTGGATTTGCTGTCAAAGCACCTGCAAAATAAGTTTTAGAAAGAAACTTTACAAAACTTTTGAAAGCATCGGGAGCCTGAGTTGCATCAATAAAAGCGAGGTAATTGGTGCCCTCCTTTGGGATAAAAGGTGTAACTGTGTTTGATGCCATTGAAATAGTCTGAATTTTAGTGGGTAAGAAAAAAATAGAGAGAGAGAGAGTTTGAAACGAGAGAGAGCGGTTGAGAATTAAAAAAAATAGGTCACTTAGAGATCTCTAAAGGGTAAAGAGGTGTATGTCGAGATATCTAGGTATTTATAGTAAAAGGTAAATGACTTATCGAGAACTAAAAATGGAAGTTTAGAATTTGCTTACTGAGAAGTCATATTGAGAGAATAAATACATATCGGTATGTCATTTTCTTGATTCTTATCGAGAACTAGAAAATGACTTGTCGAGATGTCAAATACATAGGCAGTTTGTCCTGAATGGACTGAATTACTTCCAATTTTTTTATTTAATTAAATCAAAATAAAATTAGAATGATTTTTTCAAAAGTATTTTACCAAAATAATTTATTAAATTAAATTATCTCAGTTCTGAGTTGTTGATAAGTCTAAAATTATACTTGTAGAGAACCCTTGTGAATTAATACTTATAGAGAACTCTACAATGACTTACCGATAAGTCATAATAACTCTTATCGAGAAGTCCTTCGAGAAGTCAGAAAAATGACTTATCGAGAACTCACTCGAGAAGTCTTAAATGGCTTGTTGAGAAGTCAATTAGACTTATCAATAACTCAGTTCTCTAAATACTTTTGTTCTTTTTTACTTTGTCTTGTGCTAATTTCACATATTGAAAATGTAAAACAACACTTAGAAAGTTTTCTTAGAATTGAAAAATTCCAAGCTAAATTTTGAATTTTGAAAAATAAATATACGGAGATTTTGTAACACCCCAGTCCCACATCGAGGAAATTTGGGACCTTTGTTCAGTTTATAAAGCAAAGTACTAATACTATGTGCACCAACAAATCATGATCTTTTGGGGGCCAGTGGTGGGCTTTTCGTAACCTAAGTTGGCTGCACTCGGGAAAGTATGCTTCGGCTTATTTTGGACTCAGAATAAGGACTTGACCTGATTTTTGAAAAAGGCTCGGGATTTGACCTGGGTTGTCACATATGGTATCAAAGTCGACTCTTGAAAGCTTGATGCGTCAAGTTACCGGAGGTGGGGACACGAAGACTGGTGGTATTATCCCACAATGGCAAGAGGTCCGGAGGTGGGAATACGAAGCCAACCGGTATTATCCCACAATGGCTAGAGAGGTACGATCTTGGTCCTATATGGCTGTCTTTTTGGGCCTAACGAGGACGTTAGGAATTTAAGTGGGGGAGTTTGTAACACCCCAATCCCACATCGAGGAGATTTGGGACTTATGTTCAGTTTATAAGGCAAAGTACTACTACTATGTGCACCAACAAATCATGATCTTTTGGGGGCCTATGATGGGCTTGTCATAACCCAAGTTGGATGCACTCGGGACAATATGCTTCAGCTTATTTAGGACTCGGAATTGGGACTTGACCCGATTTTTGAAAAAGGCTCGGGATTTGACCCGGGTTGTCACATATTCAAGTTAATTTCCAATTAAATCAAATTAATTTTGATTTACTAGAAAATAATCTGCTGCAAAACATTAGCTGAGTTCTTTCCTTTAGAATGAAGAATTAAGCATACCAATTTCACCTACAAGTCTAGTGAAAGTAGCTTCATCCAAAGGTTTAGTAAAAATGTCAGATAATTATTTTTCTGTTGGAACAAAAATGAGCTCAATGGTACCATTTACAGCATGTTCTCTAATAAAATGGTACCTTACATCAATGTACTTTGTTCTAGAATGATTAACTGGATTAGCCACAATAGATATAGAACTAGTATTGTCACATATGATTGGGATTTTGTTTAACACTAGGCCATAGTTCATTAGCTGATTTCTAATCCAAAGCCATTGAGCACAACAACTACCAGCAGTTATGTATTCAGCCTCAGCTGTGGAAGTTGACATAAATTGTTGTTTCTTACTATACCAGGATACAAATTTTTGTCCAAGAAACTGACAGCTTCCACTAGTGCTCTTTCTGTCAATCCTGCATCCAGCAAATTCTGCATATGTGTATCCAACATCTTCAAAACCTGTTCCCTTAGGATGCCATAATCGCAAGTTTGGAGCCCCCTTTAAGTATCTGAAAATTCTCTTCACAGCCATCAAATGTGATTCCTTTGGATTGGCTTGAAATCTTGCACACAGACATGTTGCAGACATAATGTCTGGTCTACCAGCAGTTAAATACAACAAAGATCCAATCATTCCTCTATAACTTGAAATGTCTACACTTTTTCCTTTCTTTACTCCATCCAACTTAGTAGCTGTTGTTATTCCCAAATAATCTAAACAAGAATTATAGAAGGGGGGGGGTTGAATGAAATTTTGGGTTCTTTTTGGATTTCAAGACCAGTTCTTCTATAAATAAATAACCGTGTTTGATTTTGCAATAGTGCGGAAAGAAAGTTAAGTAGAAATCAAAACATAAAGCATTTAAATACAAGTAAATATCTGTGTTACAAAACATACACAGCTGCTTACAAGTTGAACAATAAGAATGGAGAAATTCTTTACAAATTTTGCTTTATCTATTTCTCTGGTAAAATGCTTACTTGCTTGGTTGCTATTCAACTTGCTACCCTTGGTTTATATATCACCAAGTTACATGATAAAAAGACAAGATCATAAGATAAATTATTTCTAGTCTAATTTCATGCTGCTACACTTCTCTTTCCAACATCTTTGAATATCTTATGTTTAGCATAGAAATGGAAATGCTTATTTTGTTCTCAAAAACCTGAATTAGGCTGCCACATTCTATTTGCATACAACCAACGCATGTGACTGTCAAGTCACTATCAACTGCTCTTTTGAATTTGATCATCCCTTGAAACTTAGATTGATCATCTGTTGAAACTCAGGTTGATCATCCGTTGAAAATTTGTGAATCATCCGTTGAGACTGTCTTCTTGATATTTGACTCCATTTCATTTATACAAGATTAAAAGGCATTTACAATTAACCATCCTATCTTGTATATCAATCTAGTAGTCAACATGACTTAAACATTTTACAACATCTAATTCACTAAGTTACTTTAAGTATGCAGAAATGTGCTACTAATCTTATTGTTACATAAGCTACTCTTTCAATGGATGTTGAATTGATCATCTGTTGAAAGCTACAATTTCACTTAAATAAAATCTACTAAGTGTTTTGTTCAAGTTATCATTAAGTACACAACATATTCCTAATAATCTCCCCCAATTTATGTCTACTGGAATTGTAGCCATAAATTAAGAGAAACTTGATGATAACAAAACACTCTATGAATACAGAATGAGATAAAGTAAATTAAAATTTACAAGTGCTGCAGTTTATTGAAAAATCTTACAAAGAAAGATTTTTTTAGAGTGTCTTACAGATCATTTTCAAGGTGCTCCTCTAGACTGAGCAAATTTAGATCATTTCCTTGATGGCCTTGACTTCTTTCCCAACTTCACATCATTCTCTTCAATCTGATATTGGAGTTTTCTGAACAAATCTGATTCATCCTCATTTTTTAGATCCAGCTTTTCTTGCATCTCCTTGAGATTTTCATTACTTGCAATTTTTAGCTGGTCTTCCAATCTGAAGAATCTTCTAATGTATTTTTCATCCTTGAACTCCATAATCCAGTATGGCCTCAAATGTACCCTATCTCCAATAAAGGAATTATCAATACTCTTGGGAGTGCATTTGGTCCTCTCCATCTATTCCTTATCTCCTCAATCTTGTTTAGTACCATTTTCTTTGCAACTATATTAAATCCAAAGTTTTTCTTGATTGCAGAGAAGATGGTCACCAAAGTGGAATAACCTTCATTGAGAATTCTGTGAAATGGCCATGAAATTTCTTTACCACCCTTGTACCTGAAGACTAGTCTCTCTGGAAGGTACTTGTAGGCATCAATAGATCTGACTTCTTCTAGCTCATCCAGATAGAGGTTTATGTCTGAAAATTCTTTGATGTCACATATGTAGAGTTGATCTCCCTTCTTGACATTAGGTTTGGGTTTGGCCACTTGCTTGGATTTAAGCTTGGTAGGCTTGACTGTTTTGACTACTCTTTCATTTGTCTTCCTTTGTTTGGCAAAGATTGGAAGATTTAGATTAGGAAGAGGCAAGTTGTCCCAATCTATAGTTTCATCCTTGGGAATCACAGGTTCACCATGAAAGGTGATGTTAGGATCAACCTTGAATTCAGCCTCCTTCATTGTAGGTATGGTTGGTTGACTTGAGGTTATAGATTTGACAAGCATGTAGCCTTCCTTATCATCATTGAAATCTATCTTCCTCTTTGCATGGATTTTGTATCTGAACTTCCTCTTTGTCTGCTTTGGTTCTTCTTTCTTTCCTTCATCCAGATTTTCAGTTATCACAGCAGGCAATGTAACTTCTGTGGTTGCAGGCTTTTTGACTAGGTTCTTGGCTTCCAAAATAGCTTGCTTTTGTTGTTGTTTAAGCCTCGCCTTTTCTTCTTTCTTAGCTTCTGCAAACTGTGGATGTCCAGCCACCACATAGATTAGTTTACCATTTCTGTAGATTTTAGCAATCCTTTTCTTTAGCACCGAGTCTCTGGGATCTTTGAAGAAAGATATGGACCTTCTAAGCAGCTTCTTTTCATCTGGCTTAGGGGTTTCATATGATAGGTCCAGTGGATTTTTGTCTAAGTTCTTTGGATAATTTATTTTTGGCTGAAAGATCACACTGGACTTTGGAGACTTGATTGTTGAGGGTTGACCCCTTTCTAAGTTCCCCAGGCTCATTTCATTAATTGAAATTTGTCTCAATTGAGAGAAGTGAGAAAAGACCTTGTCTTGTTTCCCAATTGGACCAAATTTCTTCTTGATATTTTCATCAAGCTCCTTCCATTTTGCATCCAGTTCTTGCTCAACTGCTGCAACATCAAGCTTTCTAGATTTTTCATTTGATTCCAACTTAGCAGCTACTATCTTGATCAGATCAATGTTGTCCAAGACTGGTGGCTTTGTGAAAGTAACTGCTGGAACAATCACTTTGCTTACTTGAATATTGAGCACTTTCTCCCCTCACTTGTTGACTCCCCTGGCTAACTGGAATGATAGAGGTTTTCTCCCTCTTTTTGTTAGCATCAAGTTGAGTGGAGGTTGAGGTTTGTGCAGCCTCCAGTTTCTGAAGTAGCAGAGTTTGTTGGGCTTGATGTAGATGAATTTCAGTAATTGATGTTTCTAGGGTTTTGAGCCTTTTGTTTAAGGAGTCCACCTTGCTGGCTAGATCAGAATTTTTCCTAAGTTGTTTGTTGATGTCTAGCAAGGTTGTGTTAGGAAACTTACCATCCAATCTCTCAGTAACATCCTTCTTGACTTGATCAATTTTTGTCTTCAGCTCAGTTACATCCAGATTTTGTTTGAGAGATTGAATTTGATGTAGTTGGAGATAGTTCAGATGTGCTTATAGAATTCTCTTGGTGTTGGTATTTGTAGTAGTTTGAAGGGCTGTCTGAGTTTGTTGAATGATGTGGAAAAGAGTGGATTTTAAATGGTGCTCATCACATGCTTTTGGAAAACACCCAAGAAGGAATATTTGATCTTGAGCTAGGGCCTGCTTTCCCCTATATCCATGAACTCTCCTTCATCATCATCTTCATCCTCAAAAATATCCTCAGAACCACCAGTTCCATAATCAACATCATCACTAGCTGTGTGTGGCATGGCTGTGATGGAATCTTTAGCCCTTTGCATAGAAGCAGTAGTATGCACCAAGTTGAGTATCTTCTCAGCCTCCTCATTGCTCTGTGCAACCAGAATTTGATATGCTGGAACAGGATGAGTAAATGTCTCAGCATCTAAAGAGATGGAATCTATCACAACTTGATATTCTTGCTGAAACAGTTTCTCTTTTTCTGCATCACTGACATTCATTGACTCACTAGCAATGGTCTCCATCCTTATTTCTCATGTACCTGCTTTTCTCTTTTTTCTCTCTGTTTTTGCATCAAGGGCTCCCCTTGGATTCCCACCCTCACACCCTCACCTTCACCTACTAAGGTGGGACTCCACTCACTTACTTTTGCCAAGCTGGAAGAAATAGCTTGCAGAGTTTCATTCATTTCCTCTCCTTTTGCCTGAGAGCAATTCAGCCTCTCACTCTGTTCACTCCTTTCCCTCAATCTGAAGAGTGAATGTACAACCACTAGATCATCTGCACTTGTGACTGAAGTTGAAATTTGGAGTGGTGCATTGATATTCAATGGATGAGAAACATCCATCGAAATAGTACTTGGAAGTTTCAACGAATGACTGTTGTTAAGCATATCCGTCGAGATACAGTCACTAGTAGACAAATGAAAAAATATCCATCGAGATGGTAGAAATGACAGAGTTTGGAGTAGAGACTACTGTAGAATTTGTGGAGATTGATTTGAGATTTTGCACAGTATTTTCAGTAGAATCAGAAAGGAAAGGCAAGTAAGCCAACAAATCATCTAAAAGATGATGCTCACTTGCTTAAGATTTTGGCTTCTCCATGAGAGCTAAAGATGGAGAATCAGGAATTGATGTGTGAATCATGTCCACATCCAGAGAATTTATGGGTGAGTTTTGAGTGTGAGGTGCTTCTATAACTAAAGATTTTGGCTGTGACTCCACATTTATTGGAGCCACATCAATCTGACTTTGAGAAGGTGCATGAACTGAGTCTTTGACTGCAGTAGGCACAGTGTGTGCACCCTATGTATCCCCAATGGTTTTTGATTTCTTCTTTCTGATATAAGTTTGGGGTGAGCTTGTGTCCCTAACCCTTTTGGTCTGTGCTCTTGGCTGTGAGCTTTGTTCAATAGTCACATCCTTTTGGGAGGATGCAACTAGCAATGAGCTAATATCCTTATTCAGCACTATAGTTTGTTGGGAAACTGTAGTGTGGCTAGGCTGGGATGCACTCACCTCTCCATCTTTATTCTTAGGGATTCTTTGATGTTCACCCTGTCCCTCACCAGCCTCACTTCCCTTCACACTCCCCTCTTGGCTTTGTGTGGATTTTACAACTAGTTTCTTTTGGGAGAAACTCTAGGGGACTTTCTTTGATTTGAATTTGGAGATTTTTGATTTTGTGGCTTGGGTAGCCATCTGTTTGATCCCATTTACAGATGCCATTGCCATAATTAATTGCAAAGAAGTGATAGGTTGAGAAGTAGTAGGGACAAAAACATTTAACTCACTTACCTGCGGCTGTTCCATGATTGGCATGTACACAAGGGGAACATCATTGTGGTGATTTGACCTGTTAAGATCAGCAATAACTCTTCTCTTTTGGACCCAACAAGCTAACTTGTTTATTGGGTTCTCAATTAAGAGATTCTTAGAAATAAAATTAGCTAGCATCATAAAGAATCTAGCATAATAAGTATTCTTAGACCTCTTCTTAATATCCCCTAATTTACTCCATAACTCATACATAACAGAAGTGTTAAAATTGAAGTACTTATCACTAAGGGGCATATAAAGCATGTGAACAAGTAAGTAAGATACAACATCAAAGTTACTGACTTTGCCAGAAAATACTTTGATAAAAGAATCACACAAGAAACTCCGTTTTTTTCTAAGGCCTAATATTCTAACTTCACCTAGCTTAGTGGAAGTTAGAGCATAACCCATAGAGACTAGCATGTTACTCATATCAGTGTCTGTGTGTGGAGCAAGTGTGTTATTTTCAGGCAATTTAAAGCACTTTTCAATAGTATCACAATTAACATAGTGTTCATTACCTTTGAGAGTGAAGGTAATAGTTTTCTCCTTTGAATTGCACACAGCTGTAGACCAAATTTCCTCGACAACCTCACAGTAAATGGTTGGAGACTCAAGCATGGCATAAATCAGTTTGCATTTTTAGATGAAGTTCATCATTTTGTGATAGTCTCCAGATGCCAGAATTTGCTTGTTAATCAAAGCCACGAAGTTGTTCTTCTCATAAACAAACCCAGTTGAGGACATGATTTTGACTACGGGTGTCATTGTTGTAATTGAGATTAGTTGCAGAAGAGAGTTTTTGCTTTTGGGAAGAAGAGAGTTAGAGAAATTGCTTGAGAAAGATAAAAGTGAAAAATAGAAATGAAATTAGCTTATATACTTACTCAAAAATAAACTGTCAAAAATTAAAAAATAAATAAAGTAAGCAATCATATTAGCCCAAAATAGCCGTTTCAAAAATAAAGAAAACTGTCAAAATTCTAAGATTATCCGTTGAAATATACATACAGGTTGTAAGTAAATTCGATGGATGATGCTTAAAATTAACGGCTAAGATTGAGTGTAATCCGATTAATAATGAAAAATATACCTAGAGTAATAATTGATATTTCTACGGATAATAAAATTCAACGGATAATGAACATCCGTCGAGATATAAATTTTGACTTAGCCAAAATTTTATCTTTGACAGGTGATACCAACTTTTACTCTGGTTGCATTGCAATTTGCTTAGACATTAATATTGATTAAGAGTAATTAAGCATACCTAACTCACTTACCAACCTAGTGAAGGTGGATTCATCAAGTGGCTTGGTAAAGATGTCTGCAAGTTGCTTCTCACTTGGAATAAAATGAAGTTCCACAATACCATTCATAACATGCTCTCTAATGAAGTGGTACTTGATGTCAATGTGCTTGGTCCTTGAATGTTGTACTGAATTTTCAATAATTGCAATGGCACTTACATTGTCACAGAAAATGGGAATCCTATTCACCTGTAGACCATAGTCAAACAGTTGATTTTTCTCCATAAAATCTGAGCACAACAACTACCAACTGCAATATATTCAGCTTCAGCTGTAGAAGTAGAAACTGAATTTTACTTTTTACTGAACCAGGTACTAGCTTATTTCCTAGAAATTGACAGGTTCATGTTACAACCTGCATAATCTGCATGTACTTTCATGTACTTTTTCTATCAATTTTACAACCTGCATAATCTGCATGTGAATAACCAGTTATATCAAAACCAGAATCTCTAGGATACCAAATGCCAAGTTTTGGTGTTCCTTTGAGATATCTGAAAATTCTCTTACTAGCTATTAAATGAGATTCTCTAGGATCAGCCTAAAATATAGCACAAAGACATGTAGCAAACATTATATCTGGCCTACTAGTTGTTAAATATAAAGTTGATCCAACCATGCCTCTATAACTTGAAATATCCACAGACTTTTCAGTAGTGTTTAATTCAAGTTTAGTTGCAGTGGCCATGGGAGTTTTTGCAGATGTGCAATCTATTAATCAAACTTCTTCAAAAGATCATAAATGTAATTGGTTTGACTAATGAATATTCCATTACTAACTTGCTTGACTTGTAAACCAAGAAAGTAAGTTAATTCTCCCATCATGCTCATTTCATATTTACTTTGCATTAGTTTGGCAAATTTTTTACAAAGTTTTTCATCTGTAGAACCAAAAATAATATCATCTACATAAATTTGAACAAGTATACTAGAGCCATTAACATTTCTAAAGAATAGATTTTTGTCAACAGTACCTCTTGTGAAGTGATTTTCTAAGAGAAATTTTGACAAAATATCATACCAGGATCTAGGTGCTTGCTTCAATCCATAAAGTGCTTTCAAGAGGTAGTAGACATATTCTGGAAAATTTGGATTTTCAAAGCCAGGAGGCTGACTAACATAGACTTCCTCCTCTAAGTCTCCATTTAGAAAAGCACTTTTGACATCCATTTGATAGACCTTGAAATTGGCATGGGCTGCAGAGATTAAGAAGATTCTGATGGCTTCAAGTCTTGCAACAGGACCAAAGGTTTCATCAAAATCAATTCCTCTTGTTGACAATAGCCCTTAGTAACCAATCTAGTTCCTTACTACTATGCCATTTTCATCCATCTTGTTTCTAAATACCCACTTAGTGTCAATAGGATTCTTTCTTTTAGGCTTGGGTACCAGCTTCCATACTTTGTTCCTTTCAAACTAGTTTAGCTCCTCCTGCATAGCTAAAACCCAATCAGGATCCAACAGAGCTTCCTCTACCTTTTTAGGCTCTTCCTGAGATAGAAAGCTGCTATATAGACATTCCTCTTGAGTTGCATCTTGCATCACCAATGATCAGTTCAAATGGGTGATCTCTAGTCCATTTTATCTGTTGAGGTAGATTAGCTCTTGATGAATAGGCCTCATTATTGTCTTGATGTGTGAAAGAGTTTTGACTAGAAGAAACTCCCCTTGAGTTAGTGGATCTTTGACTTGTAGTTGGGGTCCTTTCTGATTGTGATCTGTATTGTCCCTCAATTTCTATTGATGGTTCAACGGATGTTGAGTTTTGCCTTTCAACGAATGATGCAGTATGTCTTTCAACGGATGATGCACTTGATCTTTCAATGAATGTTGAGTTGTGTGCTTCATTGATTGTAGACTTTTCTGCATTGACCTTAGATATTTGTTCTTGATCACTTTCATCATCACTCTCTTCACAAATAATCTCAACATTATCAAATTTGAGGCTTTCATGGAAATATCCATTTTGCAGTCCTTCAATCTTTTTATCATCAAACACAACATGTACAGATTCCATAACAATGTTGATTCTGAGCTTGTAGACTCTATAAGCTTTTCCAACTGCATATCCAACAAAAATGCCTTCATCTGCTTTGGCATCAAACTTCCCATGCAGATCAGTTTGATTCCTTAAGATATAGCATTTACATCCAAATACATGAAGAAAGTTTAGTGTTGGCTTCTTGTTCTTGAACAATTGTTAGGGTATCATGCATCTTGCTTGATTAACCAAAAAGATATTCTGAGTGTAGCATGCAGTATTTACAGCTTCAGCCCAAAAATATGTTGGTAACTTTGATTCTTCTAGCATTATCCTTGCAGCTTCAATAAGAGATCTGTTTTTCCTTTCCACCACACCATTTTGTTGTGGGGTTCTTGCTGCTGAGAATTCATGCATGATCCCATTCTCTTCACAAAATAATCTCATCACAAAATTCTTGAACTCAGTTCTATAGTCACTCCTGATTCTTCTTACTTTGAAATTAGGATGATTGTTGAATTGCCTTATGTGATTAATGATGATTTCACTAGCTTCATCTTTGGATTTTAAAAAATATGTCCAAGAGAACTTTGAGAAATCATCCACAATTACTAGGCAGTATCTTTTCCTTAAGATGGACAATATATTGACTGGTCCAAACAAGTCCATGTCTAATTGTTGGATATATTTGAGATGTCATGTCTAATATGTTTCATGTTTAGTTTTCAGATCTTAACTAATAGGAAATATCAGTTCTTACTGGAATCGGGAATTATTGGAAGTCAGGACTTAAGGATATCATGATTTAGATTATCAGAAGATAATTTCAGAAGATGGATATCAGAACTTAAGTACTGGAGGACTAACAGTTAAGGAAGGAAGCTGATTTATAGGAAAGAAGATCGAGACTAATAAAAGAAGAAGATATGCATTGAAAGAGTTAGAGGACTAGAAGAATTATATAAGATATCTGGTTGATATATTTTAGGAGACAGAATTATATTCCATATCAACTAGAAGTTATCTTGTAACTGTGTGTCTATATAAACACAGACATAGGTTTACTCTATAAGAGTTACAATCATCGAGAAGATCATACAATTGTAACCTCGTAGCTCTCGTGATATTTGTTCATCACTGAGAGAGAACAGTTCCATTGTAACAGAGTTTATTATATCGAATACATCTGTTTTCTGTTATTTGTGCTTTAAATCGATTTGATTGTATTCTACAATGTATTCAACCCCCTTCTACAGTATTGTGTGACCTAACAAGTGGTATCAGAGCACATCTGTTAACACACATACGGTAAAGATCCAAAACAATCATGTCTGAAGAAGCAGAAAATCCAACCAAGCCCGCCAAAACTGAAAAAACTCCAAAGACTCAAACTCATAGTCGATATGAGACTATCAGGGTTCCCATGTTGAGACCTTCTGAGTATCCCATATGGAAAATGAAGATGGATATGTTTCTGGAAGCTAGAGATCCAGAATACCTTGACAGAATTTATGAAGGACTGCATAAGCCAATCAAGCTCTCTGTTGTAGTTGCAGATCAGCCAGCAAAGACCGTACCAAAGGAGAAAAGTGAATACACAGCTGAAGATATCTCATCTATTGCCAAGGATGCAAAGGTAAGGCATTTGATGCATAGTGCCATTGATAATGTCATGTCAAATAGGGTAATTCAATGCAAGACTGCAAAGGAGATATGGGATGCTTTGAGACAAGGTGTCAGGGAACTGATGCAATGAAGAAAAATAGGAGGACTATACTCACTCAAGAGTATGAGCACTTTGACTCAAAAAGTGATGAGTCATTAACTGACTTATATGACAGGTTTGTCAAACTCTTGAATGATCTGTCACTGGTGGACAAGGAATATGACATTGACGATTCAAATCTAAAATTCCTTTTGCTCTTCCTGAAAGTTGGGAGTTGAAAGCTACTATTGTAAGAGATAACTATGCTCTTGATGAAACTACTCTTGATGAAATTTATGGAATGCTCAAGACTTATGAACATGAGATGGATCAAAGAAGCAAGAGACATGGGAGAAAGTCAAGAACAGTTGCTCTTAATACTGAGGAGGAATCCCCCAAAGTGGATGTCTCAAAGAAAGGAAAAGGAAAAGCTCTCATCATAAAGTCTGATTCAGAATCATCAAGTTCTGATGATGATGATTCAGAAACTGAAAGTTTACCTGAAGTAGATGCTGATGAAGAGATGATAAAGCTGTATGCTCTTATGGTGAAGGGTATCACAAAGATAGCCTACAGGAAATTCAGAAGGGGAAAGAAGTTTTCCAGGAAAGGTAGAAGTTCTGATAAGAAGGGCTTCAGAAAATCTGAAGGCAAAGGAGGAAAGTCTGACATAGGAGATTACTCAAATGTCAAATGCTACAACAGTGGTGAGAAAGGCCACATATCTCCTGACTACAAGAAAGGAAAGAGTGACAAAGGCAAGGCTCTTGTCACAGAGAAGAAAAGCTGGACAGACACCTCAGATTTTGAAGATGAGGAGAATTATGCCTTGATGGAAAATGCTGATAGCAGTTCTGATGCTGCTGAGTTAAAGGTACCTCAAACAACTTATGCCTTTCTTACTGATGATATTAGTGAGTTGAGGTTATATCTTAAAACCATGTTTATTAGCTATAGAGGTCAAACTTTAACATGTGAAAGATTAACTTCTGAAAATCTTGCTTTTAAAAAGAGGTATAATTATTTAGAAACAGAGTTAGTTATGTTCCATCAAACTCAGAAGGATAGAGATGATGCTTTCTATGTTAGAGATAAAGTGCTAAAAAAACTGAGTTAGAAAAGGAGAGAGATTATCAAGACTTGGACTAACTCTGGCAGAACAACTCAGAATATACCAAGTAGTGAGAACTGGAAAGAGGGCTTAGGTTATGGAGATGAGAAAAGTGAAAAAGGAACTGAACAAGTTAAGCCAATCATTGTTAAACAGACTACTAAGCCAAAGGTAAATCCTGTTAAATTTGTAGCTAAAACTGTAAAGTCTGATTCTGAAAAGATGAAAGATATTGAGACAGAAGTGATAGCAGAGTCAACTTTTGACAAATTAGAACATGATAAACCAATTGAAGTTAACATAGGCTTAATGACAAAGAAGTAGCTTAAACATAAGCTGAAAGAGATTACCAGTGTAAACAAGGTAAAGGTTGCTAGGAAAAATAGGAATGGAAAGGAAGGTGTGAATAAAAGTAACAATTATATGCCTGTTCCTAATACTCCTAGAAAGAAATGCTATAACTGTGGAAACTCTAACCATCTGGCCTCTTTTTGCAGGAAGAATAAGAATATAAACTCTTTACCTTCTAAGTCAGGAGTTAAAAGTCAGTCTGTTAGGCTTAAGCCATAAAATCCTTGTTTTCATTATGGTAGTATATGGCATTCCATTTATACTTGTAAGGAATATTATAGTTTGTACTATGATTATTATCAGATAAAACCTTCTGTGAAAAAAGTTGCTTTAATACTTTCTAGTGTAAAGTATGATGCAAAGTCTGATACTGTTAATACTGATAAGAAAAATGTTAGCATAAACTCTGATGTTAAATCCGCTGCAAATGTTAACAAAATTAAAAAGGCCAAAGGATCCAAGCAAGTCTGGGTCCTTAAAACTAACCATTAGTGGTCTTTGTGATTGCAGGGCAACAGGAAGAACATCCTAGTTCTGGACAGTGGATGTTCAGGATATATGACTGGAAATAAAGCCCTGCTATCAGACTTTGTGGATAAAGCTGGCCCAAGAGTTTCTTATGGAGATGGCAACATTGGAAAAACTCTGTAATATGGCAAGATCAATCTTGGGATGTCATCATTGAATCAGTAGCTCTAGTCTTAGGACTTAAACACAATCTGTTGAGTATAAGTCAAATATGTGACAGAGGTTATCATGTGAATTTCTTTGAAGAACGCTGTGAAGTAATAAGTAATTCTACAGGCAAAGTGGTTTTGAAAGGATACAGGCATGATAACATTTATGAAGCCAGACTTTCAACAAGTACTGATGGTTCAGCAATCTGTCTGTTGAGTAGAGCATCAATTGAAGAAAGCTGGAATTGGCACAAGAAACTCTCTAATTTAAATTTCAACAATATAAATGAGCTTGTAAAGAAAGATCTTGTGAGAGGACTGCTAAAAATAGTATTTGCTCCTGATGGTCTTTGTGATTCATGTCAGAAGGCAAAACAAAGAAAATCTTCTTTCAAGAGCAAAACTGAGTCATCAATTCTTGAGCCTTATCACCTACTGCATGTTGATCTATTTGGCCCAGTCAATGTCATTCATATTACAAAGAAGAAATATACTATGGTTATAGTGGATGAGTTCACAAGGTACACTTGGGTGTACTTCTTGTACAAGAAGACTGAAACTGCATCTACCCTAACTGATCATGTCAGATAGCTAGATAAATAGATTAAAGATTCTGTTAAAATCATAAGGAGTGATAATGGCACTGAGTTCAAGAATTCAATCATGGAAGAGTTCTGCAAAGATCATGGAATCAAACAGGAATTTTCTGCACCTAGAATTTCACAGCAAAATAGAGTTGTAGAAAGAAAGAACAGGACTCTCATTGAAGTTGCACAAACTATGCTTGATGAAGCAAAGCTGCCAGCCTATTTTTGGGCTGAAGCTGTGCAGACTGCTTGTTTTACACAAAATGCTACACTCATAAACAAGCATGGAAAAATACCATATGAGATGGTGAAGAAAAAAAGCCAAATCTGAAATACTTTCATGTATTTGGTTGCAAGTGTTTTGTTCTTAAGACTCATCCTGAATAGCTGTCAAAATTTGATCTAAAAGCTGATGAAGGAATCTTTGTTGGATAACCACTTTCCACAAAAGCCTTCAGAGTCTAAAATTTAAGAACAAGAGTTGTCATGGAATCTATCAATGTCTTTTTTGATGATAAGAAGATTACTGGACTTGAAGATTTTGATGATCATGATCAACTGAGATTTGAGAATGAAGATTTAAATTCTGATTCTGGAAATTTTGATGACTTAAATTCTGATCCTGTAAGTTCTGATGGATTAAGTTCTGATGTCATTGAATCTGTGGTAACAACTCCAAAGGAAAATGCACCTGTCCAGGGGGAGCAAGCTGAAGAACCTACCACATCTCAAGACTCTCGAGAAGCATCAGAACCTGTCACTGGCTCTTTAAGTGTTAGTCCCTTAACAATGTAACAAGAATTACAGAAGGGGGGTTGAATGTAATTCTTGAAACTTTTTCTTGAATAAAAATGTTCTAACTCAAATATATATAAGTGTGAATTGATTAGCAGAATGCGGAATAGTTACTTGAAATGAATCAAAACATAAGTAATTAAAAACAAGAGTCTTTAAAAACTTTTTGGTGGATTTGAATGATTCCACCAGAGATATATAATATATATCGAGAGAACTCTGTGTGCAAAAAGCTCACGGCTGCTTACAAAATGATAACAACTAAGAACGAGAGAAATTCTAAGAATACAGCTTACAAATGTCTCTCTCTTGGTTGCTTAGTTTCTTAGTTATTTGCTATTCTATTGCTGCTTCTTGGTTTATATATCACCAAGATTACAAAGTAATAAGACATGATAATAAAATAAAAACTATCAAGTCTAATACAATGCAACTTCATTACTCTATTCCAGCATCTTTGAATATCTTCATAATAGCATGGAAATGGCAATGCTTCTTTGTTCTCGAAAACCCAGTTGAATAGGCTACCACATTTTATTTACATACACTCGACACATGTGACTGTGTTGTCATTGTCAACAGATATTTGAATTCTTTATCCGTCGGGTTTATGATCATCCGTCGAGTTATTGATCATCCGTCGGGTTGTTGATCATCCGTCGAATTCATTGTTGTTTAGCCGTCGGGTAGCAATCATGCACTTGTCTCCATTTTATTTATGCAGAATTACAAGACATCATCTATGTACAATTAATCAATCTATTCTGCATATCTAGTTAAAGTCAACATGACTTAAGTACTACTACAGATTCTAAACAATGTGTATGCAGAAATGTGCTACAGACTTATTGTTACATAAGCTACTCACTCGATGGATAATAAGTCATCATCCGTCGGGACCAAAATGAGTTATCCGTCGGGACTATAATCCTTATCCGTCGAGTGCTACATTTTCGCAATGTAAAATCTACCAAGGTGTTTTGTTCATGAAATCATCAAGTACACAACATATACACAACAATCTCCCCCAATTTATGTCTACTGGAATTGTAGCCATAAATTAAGAGATACTTGATGATAACAAAACACCTTAAAAATACAACTTTAAGAGAAAGTAGATAATATTAAAAAGTGCTTCAATTAACAAAATGTACAAAGTTTTGCTCACAGTCATTTTCAAGATGCTCCTCTAGCCTGAGCAGATTTATCTAGTTTCTTGAAGGTCTGGATCTCTTTCCAAGCTTTCTGTTGCTTTCTTCAATCTGATTTTGGAGCTGCCTGTGGAATTCCAATTCATCAGATTCTGAGAGATTTAGCTTTTCTTGCATTTCCAAGAGAGTCTCATTGCAGGAGATGCTCAATTGGTCTTCTAATCTGAAAAAATCTTCTCACTCCTTTGTCATCTATGAACTCCATCAGCCAGTAGGGCCTTAGATGCACTCTTCTCCCCGTGTAAGGGATAATTAGAGTCTTTGGGAGTGCATCTTTAGCTCTAACACTCCTTAGTTCTTCAATCTTCTTCAATACCATTCTTCTTGCAGTAACATTGAACCCAAAGTTCTTCTTGAAGGATGAATAAACCTTGATCAGTACAGCTTGGATTTCTAAAAGGATCCTGTGAAGTGGCCACTTAATCTCCTTTCCTCCCTTGTACTTGAACACTAATCTTTCAGGTACGTTCCTGTATGCATCAATTCCTCTCACTTCATCTAGTTCATCTAGATAGAGATTTAGATTAGAAAACTTCTTGATGTCACACAAGTAGAAGTAATCTCCCTTGTTGACTTTAGATTGAGCTTTGACTAGAGATTTGGATTTGAGAGGTGACAACTTCACTTTCTTGACTGCTCTTGACTTTGTTCTCTTTGGCTTGCTAAGGATTGGCAAATTGAAGTCAGGAATTGGTATATTCTCCCATTCGATTGGCTCATCCTTAGGCACAATAGGTTCACCATGAATGTTCCTGTTGGGACCCACCACCTTTATATCTTCAAATACCACAGAGGGCTTTGATGTTTGAGTTGTATTTGGAGTGGATTCCTTGGGAAACTGATTCTCCAATTCCTTATCAACAATGTCCACTTTTCTTTTGGTTCCTTTAGCCAATTCCTTGATTCTTGGAGACTTCTTTTGTTGTTCAACTTGCTCCTTTGGATCTTGAGATTCAATGATTTCAGATGGCTGAGTAGAAATTTGTTGTGATGAATTTACAACATGTAGCTTGGCCAAGATAGCAATTTGCTCTTTCTTTTATTTAGCCTTTTTAGCATCTAGAGCAGCTTGCTTCTTTTCCTGCTTCAATCTAGCCTTTTCTTCTCTCTTTACTTGAGAAAATTGAGGATGTCCAGCCACCACACAAATTTCTTTCCCATTTCTGAAAATTTTATCAATTCTCTTTTTGGAAGCTGAATCAGCTGGATCTTTGTAGAAAGCAATTGACCTTGATAAAAGCTTCTTTTCATCAGGCTTAGGTGTCTCATACACAGTATCCAAAAGGTTCTTCAATGATAATTTTGAATAATTTACCCTTGGTTTCAGAATTATTTCAGCCTTTGGAGATTTGATGCAGGATGACTGTCCCCTTTCCAGATAGTTCATGCTCATCTCATTCACAAAAATTTGCTTGACTTGAGAGTGATTGATGGATGACTTTACTGGCTCCTTGACTAGTTCAAACTTCTTTTGTATATCCTCATTAATCTTCTCCCAGTTGAGTGGACTCAACTTCTTCTTTTCAGCTGCTCTAAAGTTGGCTGCTGCTGCATTTATCAGATTTATACTGTTTGTAACTGGTGGCTTTGAGATAGTAATTGAAGGCGCAATTACTTTACTGATTTGAATTTGAAGCTTCTCCCCCTCACTTGGTCCTTTCTCCCCTTTTTTGTTATCATCAAGTTGATTAGAGGAGGGGGTTTGAGCAGCCACCAGTTTTTGAAGTAAATCTGTCTATTGGGCTTGATGAAGATGAATGGTTGTTAAAGATGCTTTCATGGATGACATTCTTGTATCCAAGGCATCTATCTTGGTTGCAAGATCAGAATTTTTCCTTAATTTCCTCTTGATGTCAAGCATTGTAGCTTCTAGAAGCTTAGAATCCATCTTATCTGAAATGGCCTTCTTCATCTCCTCAATATCACCCTTGATGGTGTTTACATCCCTAGCATGTTGGAAGCCTTGAATTTGTTGAAGTTGCAGAGAGGCTAGATGTGCCTGAAGGAGCTTCTTGGTGCTGGCATTTGAAGTGGTTTGAAGAGCAGTATGAGTCTGATTGATTAGTTGGATCAGGGTTGTCTTGAAGTAGTGCTCATCACAGTACTTTGAAAATGCCCATGATGGCATACCTGATCTTGAACTGGAACCTACTTCTCCCACTATGTCCATTGTTTCATCTTCACTATCCCCACTTTCATCACCAAAGAAATCAGCTGAGCCACCATTCTCATAATCCACATAACCAGCTGTAGAAGGCAAAGCTGTGATGGCATCCTTAGCTCTTATCATAGACTGTGTGGTATGCACCAGATTGAGCATCATTTCTGCATTGTCATTACCCTGTTCAGCTAGAAGTTGATAAGCTGGAACAGGGTGAGTAATTGCCTCAACATCAGGGGAGGTGGAATCTATAACAGCTTTAGGTTGCTGAGATAGTCCCTCCCTATCTGCATCATGTACATTCATTAACTCACTAGCAATGACATCCATCCTTATAGCTCCAGTACCTGTATTTCTCTCATTTTCTCTCTTTTGTTGCATCAGGGTCTCACCCTGGCTCCCCACCCTCACACCCTCACCTTCACCATCTAAGGTGGGACTCCTCTCACTTTCTTTTTCCAATCCTGAAGAAATGGATTGTATAATTTCACTCATTTCCTCTCCATTTTCCTGAGAGCAACCCAGACTCTCACTCAAAACACTCTTCTCTCTCAATCGTAAGAGTGACTGTACAACCACTAATTCTTCTGCACTAGAAATAAATGAAGTTTGAAGTTGTGCAGAGATACTCGACGGATGAGTGATATCCATCGGGTGAGTGGTTTTGCTATCCGACGGATTACTTCTGTTAAGCTTATCTGTCGGGATATAATCACTACTCGACGGATGAGCAATATCCATCGAGAGAGTAGAAATGAATGAACTAGGAATGGAAACTATTGTGGACTCTGTGCTGATTGAAGATATTTTAGGCACAAATGATTCAACAGTTCCTGAAAGAATGGGCAAGTGAGCCAACAAATCATCTAAAAGATGATGCTCACTTACACTAGATTTTGGCTTCCCCAACAAAGTTAATGAAGGGGAATCAGGAATTGATGTGTTTATCATATCCACATCCAGTGAGTTTGTGGGTGAGTTTGGTGTTTGAGGTGCTTCTATTACTAGAGATTTTGGCTGTGACTCCACATTTATCTGAGCCACATCAAACTGAATTTGTGAAGGTGCAGTAATTGTGTCTTTAGCACCAGTTTGCACAGTGTGTGTATCCTGTGCATCCCCAAGGGTTTTAGATTTCTTCTTTCTGGCATAAGTTTGGGGTGAGCTTGTGTCCCTAACCCTCTTGGCATGTGCTCTTGGTTGAGAGCTTTGTTCAATAACTACATCCTTTTGGGAGGATGCGGTTAGAAATAAGCTTTTATCCCTTTTAAGCACTGCAGTTTGTTGGGAAACTGCAGTGTGGCTAGGCTGGGAACCACTCAACTTTCCATCCTTATCCTTAGGGTTTCTTTTATGTTCACCCCTTCCCTCACATGTCTTACCCACCTGCACACTCCCCTCTTTGGTTTTGGTGGATTTTGCAACTGGCATCTTTTGAGAGATACCAGATGGGGCTTTCTTTGATTTGGATTTTGAAATATTTGCAGGTTTGGTAGCTTGGGTAGGCAACTGTTGGGTCATTGACACAGTGCCATAGCCACACTAGAACTCAAAGAAATTAGTGAGGTTGGAATAGTGGTAGGGATAGATGAACTTACCTCACTTACCTGAGGTGCTTCCATTACAGGGAAATAGAACAGTGGCACCTCCTTGTGATGATTGGCCGTGTTCAAATCTGCAATGAGCCTTCTCTCTTGAACCCAACAATCTAATTTGTTGTTAGGGTTCTCAAGCACAATACCCTCAGAGAGATGGTTAGCTAACATCATAAAGAATCTAGCATAATACACATTCTTACCTCTCTTATTTAACTCTCCTAGTTTAAAACCTAACTCAAACAAAACAAGGTCACTGAAATTATAGATTGTATCTGTACCTAGCATGTAGAGCATGTTAAGCATGGAGATATTGACTGAATCAAAATTACTGACTTTACCTGAAAATACCTTAGTCACTACATCACACATAAAACTCCATTCTTTCTTAAGACCCAATCTCCCAATGTCACTTAACTTAGAAGTAAAAAGAGCATAGTTCATGGAATTAAGCATATTGATTATATCAGTGTCAGTGTGTGGTGAGGTCACAGTGTTATCGGGATTCTTGAAACATACTTTTATAACATCACTATTGATACAGAATTCTTTACCTTTAATGGTGAGTGTGATTGTCTTATCTGTTGAGTTGTATGTAGCAGTGGTCCACATCTCTTCAACAACTTCACAAAAGATTGTGGGTGACTCCAACATGGCATAGCTAAGCTTGCAATTCTTCACAAAGTCCGTCATCTTGTGATAATCACCAGATTGCTGAATACCCTTGTTTACTAATGCAATGAAATTGTTCTTCTCATAAATGAACCCAGTTTGAGACATAATCTTGACAACGGGCGCCGTTGTTAGAGAATGAGAGCTTAAAGAGAAAGTGTAAGTGCTTTGAAAGAGAAAGAAATTTGAGCAGTTGATTTGAGAATGATGAAAGAAAAGCAATTGAAATGAAATAAGCTTTTATACTATCTCAAAAATAACTGCTAAAAATAATAAAGTAAAATAAAGTAACCAATTAAAATTGCCTAAAATAGCCATTTAAAAAATAAACTGTAAAAATTCCACCCATTATCCGTCGTGTTATGCTTACAAACTGTAAGTATACTCGATGGATAATGTTCAAGGAATTAACGGCTGAGATTAAGACAATTCGACGGATGAGGATAAACTGTTATCCGTCGAGTCATAAAATATTCCAGAAAAATAACTGATTTTTATAAGCAAATAGTATACCGACGGATGATCAAACTCGATGGATAAGGATCATCCGTCGAGATGTAAATTTTGACTTGGCCAAAATTTCATCCAAGACTGAAAAATCAATTAAATTTCTGGCTGCATATCAACTTGTAAATTATCTCATATAGTTTTAAGAATAATTAAGCATACATAACTCACTTACCAACCTTGAAAAGGTGGATTCATCCAGTGGCTTGGTAAAGATATCTACAAGCTGCTTCTCACTTGGAACAAAGTGTAGTTCCACAGTACCATTCATTACATGTTCCCTTATGAAGTGGTACTTGATATCTATGTGCTTTGTCCTTGAGTGTTGTACTGGATTTTCAGTGATGGCAATTGCACTTGTGTTATCACAGAAAATATGAATCCTCTCAACTTGCAAACCATAGTCTAGCAATTGATTTTTCATCCATAATATATGTGCACAGCAACTACTAGCAATAATATATTCAGCTTCAGCTGTAGAAGTAGAAACTGAATTTTGCTTTTTACTGAACCAGGACACAAGCTTATTTTCTAGAAATTGACAGGTTCCTGTTGTACTTTTTCTATCAATTCTACAACCTGTATAATCTGCATCTGAATAACCAGTTAGATCAAAACCAGAATCTCTAGGGTACCAAATGCCAAGTTTTGGTGTTCCCTTGAGATATCTGAAAAAATTCTCTTAATAGCTATTAAGTGAGATTCTCTAGGATCAGCCTGAAATCTAGCACATAAACATCTAGAAAACATTATATCTGGCCTACTAGCTGTTAAGTACAGAAGTGAGCCAACCATGCTCCTATAACTTGAAATATCCACAGACTTTTCGGTAGTGTTTAATTCAAGCTTAGTTGCAGTAGCCATGAGAGTTTTTGCAGATGTGCAATCCATTAGATCAAACTTCTTTAAAAGATCAAAAATATATTTAGTTTGACTAATGAATATTCCATCACTAACTTGCTTAACTTGCAAACCAAGAAAGTAAGTTAGTTCTCCCATCATACTCATTTCATACTTACTCTGCATCAATTTGGCAAACTTTTTGCAAAGTTTCTCATCTGTAGAGCCAAAAATAATATCATCTACATAAATTTGAACAAGTATACTAGAGCCATTAACATTTCTAAAGAATAAATTTTTATCTACAGTACCTCTTGTGAAATAATTTTCCAAAAGGAATTTTGATAAAGTGTCATACCAAACTCTAGGTGCTTGCTTCAATCCATCCTTAGAAAACTCCACTAGAGGAATGCCTCTAACCAGTTCTTTCTTTACTAGCTCATTCATGGTCTTGAATTTTAAATGGGATAGCTTCTTGTGCCATAGCCAACTTTTATCCTGACTTGCTTTACTGAGAAGACAAGTTACAGATTCTGCATTAGATGAGTTGAAATCAGCTAGGTACACATTTCCTTTTCTCACACCAGTGAGAACCACTTTGTTGCTTCTTTTATTAGTCACAACACAGGCTTTTGAGTTGAAGGTTATTGAATTGCCTTTGTCACAAAGCTGGCTGATACTCAACAAGTTTTGTTTGAGACCATCCACTAAGGCAACCTCCTCAATGATGACATTGTCCTTTGAAATCAAGCCATATCCCACAGTATAACCCTTGATGTCATCTCCAAAAGTAATACTTGGGCCAGCTCTCTCCTTGAACTCTGTGAGAAGGGTAGAATCACCAGTCATGTGTCTTGAACAACCACTATCCAAGTACCAAAGATTCTTTTTGTTTCCCTGCACACATCAAAATCAAATCAAGTTGATTTTGGTACCCAAGTTTCCTTGGGTCCTGCCTTGTTAGCTTTCTTTTTCTGTTTCTTGGGCTTTACCTCATTTGACTTAGGGATATCAGATTCATCCTTAGTCATTTGAGTTGGGCCTTTGAAACCATTCATTGTAACAGAATTATCGTGCATATTATAGTCAACAGGGAATGGCATGCTATTAGTGAACATGTTATTCCAATAAGGCATGCTAAATGGCATTTGTGGCATACTAAATGCAGCATAATAAGGATTAGGTGCAAATGGCATATTAGCAAACTGTGCATTCAAATTCTGTGTATACATAGCATTCATAGGCATGGGAGGCATGGCATTCATGTTAGTAAAGTGAGGTGGCACAGACATGGAAGTAGGCATGGCAGATTTGCAATTAAATGACAAATGATTTACACTACCACACTTGACACAGATTTTTCTAGGAGCATATTTATCAGGTGTGTAGTTATTGTGTTTGTTAATCCCTACTTTACCATTTCTATTATTTTTCTTTTTAACCTCTGTTTTCACCTCAATATTTTCAAGTCTGTCACTTAACTGTTTGACAGTCATGTGACCAACATTAGCCTTTTTCCCTTTCTTACCTTGACTCGATTCTCCTAAAACAAAGTTCTTGGAAACAGATCCATACTTTTCATTCAGCTTAACAAGTTTGGCTTTACTGATTGGTTTGCTTACAGCCGACGGATGAGGATTTTCATCATTCGACGGATAACCCTTTTTGGAGACGGATTTTCATCACAGTAAATGGTTGGAGACTCAAGCATGGCATAACTCAGTTTCATTTTTGGATGAAGTTCATCATTTTGTGATAGTCTCCAGAAGCCAGAATTTGCTTGTTAACCAAAGCCACGAAGTTGTTCTTCTCATAAACAAACCCAGTTGAGGACATGATTTTGACTACGGGTGCCATTGTTGTAATTGAGATTAGTTGCAGAAGAGAGTTTTTGCTTTTGGGAAGAAGAGAGTTAGAGAAATTGCTTGAGAAAGATAAAAGTGAAAAATAGAAATGAAATTAGCTTTTATACTTACTCAAAAATAAACTGTCAAAAATTAAAAAATAAATAAAGTAAGCAATCATATTAGCCCAAAATAGCTGTTTCAAAAATAAAGAAAACTGTCAAAATTCTAAGATTATCCGTTGAAATATACATACAGGTTGTAAGTAAATTCGACGGATGATGCTTAAAATTAACGGCTAAGATTGAGTGTAATCCGATTAATAATAAAAAATATACCTAGAGTAATAATTGATATTTCTACGGATAATAACGGATAATGAACATCCGTCGAGATATAATTTTGACTTAGCCAAAATTTTATCTTTGACAGGTTATACCAACTTTTACTCTGGTTGCATTACAATTTGCTTAGACATTAATATTGATTAAGAGTAATTAAGCATACCTAACTCACTTACCAACCTAGTGAAGGTGGATTCATCAAGTGGCTTGGTAAAGATGTCTGCAAGTTGCTTCTCACTTGGAATAAAATGAAGTTCCACAATACCATTCATAACATGCTCTCTAATGAAGTGGTACTTGATGTCAATGTGCTTGGTCCTTGAATGTTGTACTGAATTTTCAATAATTGCAATGACACTTGCGTTGTCACAGAAAATGGGAATCCTATTCACCTGTAGACCATAGTCAAACAGTTGATTTTTCTCCATAAAATCTGAGCACAACAACTACCAACTGCAATATATTCAGCTTTAGCTATAGAAGTAGAAACTGAATTTTACTTTTTACTGAACCAGGTACTAGCTTATTTCCTAGAAATTGACAGGTTCATGTTGTACTTTTTCTATCAATTTTACAACCTGCATAATCTGCATGTGAATAACCAGTTAGATCAAAACCAGAATCTCTAGGATACCAAATGCCAAGTTTTGGTGTTCCTTTGAGATATCTGAAAATTCTCTTACTAGCTATTAAATGAGATTCTCTAGGATCAGCCTGAAATATAGCACAAAGACATGTAGCAAACATTATATCTGGCCTACTAGTTGTTAAATATAAAGTTGATCCAACCATGCCTCTATAACTTGAAATATCCACAGACTTTTCAGTAGTGTTTAATTCAAGTTTAGTTGCAGTGGCCATGGGAGTTTTTGCAGATGTGCAATCCATTAATCAAACTTCTTCAAAAGATCATAAATGTAATTGGTTTGACTAATGAATATTCCATTACTAACTTGCTTGACTTGTAAACCAAGAAAGTAAGTTAATTCTCCCATCATGCTCATTTCATATTTACTTTGCATTAGTTTGGCAAATTTTTTACAAAGTTTTTCATCTGTAGAACCAAAAATAATATCATCTACATAAATTTGAACAAGTATACTAGAGCCATTAACATTTCTAAAGAATAGATTTTTGTCAACAGTACCTCTTGTGAAGTGATTTTCTAAGAGAAATTGTAAGTCATATGTCATAGCCTATTTGTATATTCGAGGATTCAACTCAACTCAAATAAGAATGTAATAAGTAAATAGTAGATCGACCGTCAGAGAGATCTCGCAAAGTAATATCTGTCAAAGGATTCAGAGACAATGTTCATCTACAGACTTGAGGAGTTAATTCACTGGAAGAAGTTCAAGAAATTGATCATGCCTCAGTGATATAAGTCAAGATTGTGGATTTAATCAAGTGACAGAGATCTCGTCAGAGTATCATTAATTACAAGGATTTAATCTGAAGAAAATCAAAGTGTCAGAGTCAAGACATGAAGAAACGTCACGGAAGTTAGTCACTCATGAACCAGACAGTACATCGAGTGTCAACGTTGAAGTGGTGAAATTGATTCATAATTTTCAGTGATTTTCAGAAGGTTTGCAGAAGAATGGTTGCTGCTCAAGACTAGAATTAATTCTCTATTAATTAATTAAGTCATCTAATTTAATTAAGAAAATAAATTATATCTGCGAAGAATAATTTATTTATTAATTGAATTAATTGATTAATTAATTCTGAATTAATTCTAGGAATTTTAGGAATTTTCAGAAGCTTAATTGGATTAAATTCAAGGCTTAAATCAGCAAAACAAATGGAAATGAACTAGCATGACAATCTGGATTGTCATACCGATTGTCATGCTAGGCCATTCTCCATTGTCATACCGAAAGTTACTCTAGGAGGGTAATTGTCTTGCTAGTTCATTCTGATTGTCTTGCTAGTTCATTCAGATTGTCTTGCTAGTTCATTCAATTGTCCTACCGAAAGTCATACAAGCTATAGGATTGTCATGCCAATTCAATTCTATTGTTTTGCTGATTTAAAAAGAAGCAGAAGACTTTTCATTTAAAAAAAAAAATAAAAAGTCAAGAACAAAGTGCAGCCGCCTTGAAATATAACATCCTTCATCTGCTTTATTCAAGATCATAATTTCTAGATTGTAATGTTAAATCTAATCCACTAGAAATCTTTATCTTGTTCTTGTGTATCAATCTAGCGGATTAAAATCCCTAGAACTTAATCTCAAATCGCGTTTAGCATTTGATTCTAATTATTGCGAAAATAGAAAAAGTTCATGTCGAATTTATTCTAGATTTGTGATAATTGATTTGAGATTAATACCTTGTAATCGATACAGTTGTTGTAACACATTTCAAGTTTAATAATATTTTTATTTAACTTGAATTTTGTTTCACATTTTTTATTCCGCATTTTATTCGATTATTTGGTAACGTTTGTATTCAACCCCCCCTTCTACAAACACATTGGGACCCAACAATTGGTATCAGAGCCTTCTGATTAACGAACAAATCAAGATCCTAGACTTTTGTGATTTTTCAACTACTTGAATTTTTATTTATTCAAAAATTCATAATGACTTCACATAAAGTTGGAACCGTTAAAATTCCACAATTTGATAAAGAGAATTATATCATGTGGAAGAAGAAGATGCTATTATTTTTACAAGTTGCTAATCCCAAATATTCAAACTTGTTAAAGAAGGGTATAAAAACTCCGATGGTTATTGAACCGGAGGTAATAATAGATGGTGTGGTGACTACTGAAGCTAGAACCTATCCAAAAGAGCCTGAAGATTTTACTCCTGCTGAGAAGGAAGAAGCCTCCTTGGATGCCAGCCTTCAATTAATATTAATTGATTCCCTTGATCCCTTGATGAACAGACATGTGATGAACTGTAAAAATTCCAAACACATGTGGGAAACTATTGAGGTGATTAATGAAGGCACAGAGGAAGTTAGGGAGAACAAGTTGGAAATCCTAACCTCTGAATATGAACATTTCAAATCAAATCCAGGAGAAGGAATTACTGAAGTGTTTGAGAGGTACAATGCGTTGATCAACAACCTGAACATCAATGGAAAGTATTATTCAATCAGGGAGGTCAACAAAAAGTTCCTTTTAACACTGCCAGCTCATCTTGAACATAGAATCACTGCCATTAGAGAAGCTAGAGATCTGAGTGAGATTTCTTTGGACAGGCTCTATGGAGTGTTAAAAACCTATGAGTTGGAGCAGATTCAACAGAAGGAAGTCTACGGGAAGGATAGAATGGTCAGCACATCTACTGCACTTGTAGCTGAAGGTCAACAACAACAGCAATCTCAACAGTTAGAAAGAATGGTACAGTTTTCCAAGGGTGAGGAAAATGAGTTAGTAGCAGAATATGATCCTCCTACTACAAATCAATCAAGTGATGATTTTTATTCCTTGGAAGAGCTGGAGCAATTGGAAGATGAATCAATGGCCCAAATTGTCAAGAGATTCTCCCATGTCAGATTCAAGAGGAATCCCAAGCTTAAGTACAAGTCCAACTACAACAAATTCCAGAAAGGTGGATCTTCATCCTCTAACACCAGCAGTGGTGGATACAAAACAGGGATGGTTGATCGGAGCACCATTAGATGCTATAACTGCAATGAGTTGGGACACTTTGCCACAGAATGTAGAAAGCCAAAGCAAGTAAGAAAGAACTCTGAAAGGGCTTATCTGGCAAAGGGAAGAAGCTGGGATGATACTGACAGTGAAGATGAAGATGAAGGAAATCTTGCTCTTATGGCTATTGATGGAAAAGCTTCATCGTCAAGAATAGAGGTAAAACTTTCTAATGCTGAAATGGTTTATCATCTAAGAGGTAACTTAGATTGTGCACGTCGTGATAATGAACTGTTAAGTTTACAGATCACAGACCTTGAGAAAGAGGTCAATGAATTAAGACTTGTGCACATTAATCAAGACAAATTAAAAGAACAGGTATCTTTTCTAGAGAATAGAGTTGACTGTTATAGAAAACTCGAAACTATTCTCAAAGACAAGATCACCGGTCTTGAGACTAAGGTTAGAGCCTACTTCAATTCTTGTTCGAAGGCTAAAGAGTTCTACAGTAAGCAAGCTGTTAATCAAACATCTGGAATAGGTTATGATTACAATGCTGCTATTGGAGAATTAGGCATAAACTCCCCTCCTCATGTATGTGCTAAAGGGAGGGAAGTACCACATGTGCTTAAGGGTGTTGATGAACCCCTCTATAAAGCATCAATTGCTGAACCATTTGATGCGACCTCTTCTGTTATTCAAGAAGAAATACGTGCTGAGGATCATGCTTATGAGAAGATTGTTTCCAAGTCAAGTGAGTCGAAAGTTCCAGTCAAAGTTGTGAAAGCAACTGAGACTAACTCAGACACACATGAGTTGGATAACAATAATGCCATGTCTACCATGCATAAATTGCCTGCTGTTAATCACTCTCATAAAGCATGTGGTGTTGCTAATTGTATGTCTTGTGCTTTTAATATGATGTATGCTTATTTTAATGGTAAGCATGTGTCTAATGATAAGACTACTCCTCGTCAGCATGTGAATAACAAGAAGCATGATAGGTCTAAGACTGCTAGTCCTTCTAAGGCTAGAAAGGAGACATTTGTGCCTAAGCTTAAACAGAAATTTGTTAAGGCTGTTTACAAGGTCAAATGTTCAGTCATTGAGAATGTTGAGACCATTAAAATTAAAAATGTTGTTTTGTCTGACAAAGGACAGTTCTACAAGTATGCCGGGCCCAACCAAGTTTGGGTTCCGAAGAAGGTCTAATCCATTTGTAGTGCAGGGCATTAAACAAGTATAACCGGTAGTGTGGATTCTTGACAGTGGATCATCAAGACATATGATCGGAGATAGAGCCCTGCTATCAAATGTGGTTGAGAAAGCTGGCCCCCTGGTTACCTTTGGAGATAACAGCAAAGGTTTATCTGAGGGATATGGCTGTTTGCAAGCTGGGAATGTTATCATTGTAATTTTGTATTTTGTGCTAGGTTATTATCAGGAAGCAGTATCTAACATATAGCACCAGTGACGAGACTTGAGAATATTACGACATATCAGACACCTGCTGCACATTACACTTGGAATTGTACTCTAGTAAGATGTGTACAAGTGTACTCCTGGTTGGTAAGTCAAAAGAGGAAGTCAATGCACCACAGTACATGGACTTTGCAGCTGCAGATCTATTGGACTATGCAATCTCTTCTTCACAATCTCAATTCAGGTTGGTATGAACTAGTATACTGCTCAAGCAATCGTCAAGGACATGGTATGGCACTCTAACAGAAGTTATAATTTTATATGAATAAGTAGAGTCGTCATATTAATAACTATCTTATCACTAAGCACAATCATATTGTTTTATATGTGCAGTGGTATATTGCTAATGCAACATAACAATTAGTATCTAAAGTACTTGACAAGTATCGGTCAATGATATCTTGTTAACATTATGTTGCAGATATTTGTAAGCTTTTGATATGAATGAGAATTACTTAGACTTTACCCTAAGTGATCAATGTTTTATCAAAAACTCATTCATAGTGAAAAATAAAAATTAAACTTCTTTCTACATTAGTGATTTCTTATTTCATGTAAAATCTTTTGAAATCACTATTGTAAATCATTTTCTCTCTATTACCATATATTCTGTGTTACAGGTTCAGTCTCCAATGACTTTCTTTCATTGACAGTCATGAGGTTGAAAACCCACAACGTCTATCCCAGACTGTAAAGACAAACACAAAAACAGAACCAACCAACACTCTTTTACCACTAAAAGTAGTATGAATGAGCGTGAGGGAGATAGTGCCTAGTGCACCACATAAGGAAGGTTCTGTAGTCAACCCAGTAGCTCTGTCTCCTACATAGATGAGTAGTATTTAAACCGAGACAACTGCTAACCCCCATACATCTTCTCAAAAAGATGTAATGGTTGAAAAGGCACAAAATCAGTTACTAGATTCATTCTCTCAACAGGGTGCATCTATTGAATTTTGCCTGTCGGCCAAGGTATCCGATGTAGTGTCACCACTTCAAATATAATCAATTCTTGATGCACAAGGAGAGGTTACACACACAAAGGATGAGTTGACGGAAACAAGAGTTTCGACCATTTTAAGGTCAGATTCGATTGTTCAAGGTTCGTTAGTGGACCAATTGCCTTTACAGGTGTTAGGAGAGGATACTGATCCAAAAGCCATATGTCAGTGGTCAGTGTCTACCTCCCCAGGCTTAAATCCCCTGGATGCATCTGCGGATAGTGGATCTGACATAGGTGCAGATCGGCAACTTGTTGACAATGATTCAGATATTACCTGATAAGTCACAAGGAAATGTCTTCACAGACATTAGAAGGGAACTTTGATCCTTATGCTAAATTTGTTGGATCATTGTTTACCTTCCCAGAATTCAAATCTGGAACCCTAAAAGGGAAACTAGCAACTTGTAAATTATGACTCAGATTCATCTGACGAGTTTAACAAGGATGGGGATTTGTGAACTCCCATTGCACCACCTGTGACCTCCTTTAAGGATGGCTAAGGTGATTTTCCTTGCAGGTACAGCTGGATTATGGAGCTATGAGAGGAGTGATACACTTGTGAGATTGAGTGTAAACACGAGTGGAGAGAAGAGTGAAACACATGTGAGGTACACTAAAACACAATCACACACTCACAGTGAGGAAGAAAGAGAAACACTTGTTATTTCTTTTCCAACCAAGTGAAATATGAGAACTCCTTCAGACGACGGCATACATTCCTTCTTTAAGGGGGAGATAAAAGCTTAAGTAATAGGTTGGAGGATTCCTCAACTAAGGGGGAGAAATAGCAGGGAGGAAGAAAAAGATCCTAAATGTACACTACACCACACCATTGTTGTTTCTAACTACGGATCCTATTGTACGGGAGAGGTGGTAAACACAAGGTGATTTTCTGATAAGGGAAGAAGCTGTTAGGGGAGTACCATTGGTTTTTATCTGCGGATCCTATTGTACGGGAGAGGTGGTAAAACGAAGGTGATCTTCTTTAATCAGTTGATTCTCATAGGGGGAGAAGCAAGAGATATGGGCTTCTCAACAGGAAATGTGGTTGTACAAATGAAGATGGAACTACTTGAAGATATGTTCAGTCTAGAGGAACATCTACTTGGAATCTGGAAAATGTTAAATCTAGTCCAGAACTTTTCTGCTATTTACTTTGCATGTATGTTTATATCTTTTTCTTATTTGTTAGTTGAGTTATCCTCTAGGTATTTGTGTGTTATTGTCTAACAAACAAATAGGGGGAGATTGTAAGTCATATGTCATAGCCTATTTGTATATTCGAGGATTCAACTCAACTCAAATAAGAATGTAATAAGTAAATAGTAGATCGACCGTCAGAGAGATCTCGCAAAGTAATATCTGTCAAAGGATTCAGAGACAATGTTCATCTACAGACTTGAGGAGTTAATTCACTGGAAGAAGTTCAAGAAATTGATCATGCCTCAGTGATATAAGTCAAGATTGTGGATTTAATCAAGTGACAGAGATCTCGTCAGAGTATCATTAATTACAAGGATTTAATCTGAAGAAAATCAAAGTGTCAGAGTCAAGACATGAAGAAACGTCACGGAAGTTAGTCACTCATGAACCAGACAGTACATCGAGTGTCAACGTTGAAGTGGTGAAATTGATTCATAATTTTCAGTGATTTTCAGAAGGTTTGCAGAAGAATGGTTGCTGCTCAAGACTAGAATTAATTCTCTATTAATTAATTAAGTCATCTAATTTAATTAAGAAAATAAATTATATCTGCGAAGAATAATTTATTTATTAATTGAATTAATTGATTAATTAATTCTGAATTAATTCTAGGAATTTTAGGAATTTTCAGAAGCTTAATTGGATTAAATTCAAGGCTTAAATCAGCAAAACAAATGGAAATGAACTAGCATGACAATCTGGATTGTCATACCGATTGTCATGCTAGGCCATTCTCCATTGTCATACCGAAAGTTACTCTAGGAGGGTAATTGTCTTGCTAGTTCATTCTGATTGTCTTGCTAGTTCATTCAGATTGTCTTGCTAGTTCATTCAATTGTCCTACCGAAAGTCATACAAGCTATAGGATTGTCATGCCAATTCAATTCTATTGTTTTGCTGATTTAAAAAGAAGCAGAAGACTTTTCATTTAAAAAAAAAATAAAAAGTCAAGAACAAAGTGCAGCCGCCTTGAAATATAACATCCTTCATCTGCTTTATTCAAGATCATAATTTCTAGATTGTAATGTTAAATCTAATCCACTAGAAATCTTTATCTTGTTCTTGTGTATCAATCTAGCGGATTAAAATCCCTAGAACTTAATCTCAAATCGCGTTTAGCATTTGATTCTAATTATTGCGAAAATAGAAAAAGTTCATGTCGAATTTATTCTAGATTTGTGATAATTGATTTGAGATTAATACCTTGTAATCGATACAGTTGTTGTAACACATTTCAAGTTTAATAATATTTTTATTTAACTTGAATTTTGTTTCACATTTTTTATTCCGCATTTTATTCGATTATTTGGTAACGTTTGTATTCAACCCCCCCTTCTACAAACACATTGGGACCCAACAGAAATTTTGACAAAATATCATACCAGGATCTAGGTGCTTGCTTCAATCCATAAAGTGCTTTCAAGAGGTAGTAGACATATTCTGGAAAATTTGGATTTTCAAAGCCAGGAGGCTGACTAACATAGACTTCCTCCTCTAAGTCTCCATTTAGAAAAGCACTTTTGACATCCATTTGATAGACCTTGAAATTGGCATGGGCTGCAGAGATTAAGAAGATTCTGATGGCTTCAAGTCTTGCAACAGGACCAAAGGTTTCATCAAAATCAATTCCTCTTGTTGACAATAGCCCTTAGTAACCAATCTAGTTCCTTACTACTATGCCATTTTCATCCATCTTGTTTCTAAATACCCACTTAGTGTCAATAGGATTCTTTCTTTTAGGCTTGGGTACCAGCTTCCATACTTTGTTCCTTTCAAACTAGTTTAGCTCCTCCTGCATAGCTAAAACCCAATCAGGATCCAACAGAGCTTCCTCTACCTTTTTAGGCTCTTCCTGAGATAGAAAGCTGCTATATAGACATTCCTCTTGAGTTGCTTTTCTTGTTTGCACTCTTGAAGATGCATCATCAATGATCAGTTCAAATGGGTGATCTCCAGTCCATTTTATCTGTTGAGGTCGATTAGCTCTTGATGAAGAGGCCTCATTATTGTCTTGATGTGTGAAAGAGTTTTGACTAGAAGAAACTCCCCCTGAGTTAGTGGATCTTTGACTTGTAGTTGGGGTCCTTTCTGATTATGATCTGTATTGTCCCTCAATTTCTATTGATGGTTCAACGGATGTTGAGTTTTGCCTTTCAACGAATGATGCAGTATGTCTTTCAACGGATGATGCACTTGATCTTTCAACGAATGTTGAGTTATGTGCTTCATTGATTGTAGACCTTTCTGCATTGACCTTAGATATTTGTTCTTGATCACTTTCATCATCACTCTCTTCACAAATCATCTCAACATTGTCAAATTTGAGGCTTTCATGGAAATATTCATCTTGCAGTCCTTCAATCTTTTTATCATCAAACACAACATGTACAGATTCCATAACAATGTTGATTCTGAGCTTATAGACTCTATAAGCTTTTCCAACTGCATATCCAACAAAAATGCCTTCATCTACTTTGGCATCAAACTTCCCATGCAGATCAGTTTGATTCCTTAAGATATAGCATTTACATCCAAATACATGAAGAAAGTTTAGTGTTGGCTTCTTGTTCTTGAACAATTGGTAGGGTATCATGCATCTTGCTTGATTAACCAAAAAGATATTCTGAGTGTAGCATGCAGTATTTACAGCTTCAGCCCAAAAATATGTTGGTAACTTTGATTCTTCTAGCATTGTCCTTGCAGCTTCAATAAGAGATCTGTTTTTCCTTTCCACCACACCATTTTGTTGTGGGGTTCTTGATGCTGAGAATTCATGCATGATCCCATTCTCTTCACAAAATAATCTCATCACAAAATTCTTGAACTCAGTTCTATAGTCACTCCTGATTCTTCTTACTTTGAAATTAGGATGATTGTTGAATTGCCTTATGTGATTAATGATGATTTCACTAGCTTCATCTTTGGATTTTAAAAAATATGTCCAAGAGAACTTTGAGAAATCATCCACAATTACTAGGCAGTATCTTTTCCTTGAGATGGACAATATATTGACTGGTCCAAACAAGTCCATGTCTAATTGTTGGATATATTTGAGATGTCATGTCTAATATGTTTCATGTTTAGTTTTCAGATCTTAACTAACAGGAAATATCAGTTCTTACTGGAATCAGGACTTACTGGAAGTCAGGACTTAAGGATATCAGGATTTAGATCATCAGAAGATAATTTTAGAAGATGGATATCAGAACTTAAGTACTGGAGGACTAACAGTTAAGGAAGGAAGCTGATTTATAGGAAAGAAGATCGAGACTAATAAAAGAAGAAGATATGCATTGAAAGAGTTAGAGGACTAGAAGAATTATATAAGATATCTGGTTGATATATTTTAGGAGACATAATTATATTCCATATCAACTAGAAGTTATCTTGTAACTGTGTGTCTATATAAACACAGACATAGGTTTACTCTATAAGAGTTACAATCATCGAGAAGATCATACAATTGTAACCTCGCAGCTCTCGTGATATTTGTTCATCACTGAGAGAGAACAGTTCCATTGTAACAGAGTTTATTATATCGAATACAACTGTTTTCTGTTATTTGTGCTTTAAATCGATTTGATTGTATTCTACAATGTATTCAACCCCCTTCTACAGTGTTGTGTGACCTAACAAGTGGTATCAGAGCACATCTGTTAACACACATACGGTAAAGATCCAAAACAATCATGTCTGAAGAAGCTGAAAATCCAACCAAGCCCGCCAAAACTGAAAAAACTCCAAAGACTCAAACTCATAGTCGATATGAGACTATCAGGGTTCCCATGTTGAGACCTTCTGAGTATCCCATATGGAAAATGAAGATGGATATGTTTCTGAAAGCTAGAGATCCAGAATACCTTGACAGAATTTATGAAGGACCGCATAAGCCAACCAAGCTCTCTGTTGTAGTTGTATATCAGCCAGCAAAGACCGTACCAAAGGAGAAAAGTGAATACACAGCTGAAGATATCTCATCTATTGCCAAGGATGCAAAGGTAAGGCATTTGATGCATAGTGCCATTGATAATGTCATGTCAAATAGGGTAATTCACTGCAAGACTGCAAAGGAGATATGGGATGCTTTGGGGACAAGGTGTCAGGGAACTGATGCAATGAAGAAAAATAGGAGGACTATACTCACTCAAGAGTATGAGCACTTTGACTCAAAAAGTGATGAGTCATTAACTGACTTATATGACAGGTTTGTCAAACTCTTGAATGATCTGTCACTGGTGGACAAGGAATATGACATTGACGATTCAAATCTAAAATTCCTTTTGCTCTTCCGGAAAGTTGGGAGTTGAAAGCTACTATTGTAAGAGATAACTATGCTCTTGATGAAACTACTCTTGATGAAATTTATGGAATGCTCAAGACTTATGAACTTGATATGGATCAAAGAAGCAAGAGACATGGGAGAAAGTCAAGAATAGTTGCTCTTAATACTGAGGAGGAATCCCCCAAAGTGGCTGTCTCAAAGAAAGGAAAAGGAAAAACTCTCATCATAAAGTCTGATTCAGAATCATCAAGTTCTGATGATGATGATTCAGAAACTGAAAGTCTACCTGAAGTATATGTTGATGAAGAGATGATGGAGCTGTGTGCTCTTATGGTGAAGGGTATCACAAAGATAGCCTACAGGAAATTCAGAAGGGGAAAGAAGTTTTCCAGGAAAGGTAGAAGTTCTGATAAGAAGGGCTTCAAAAAATCTGAAGGCAAAGGAGGAAAGTCTGACATAGGAGATTACTCAAATGTCAAATGCTACAACAGTGGTGAGAAAGGCCACATATCTCCTGACTGCAAGAAAGGAAAGAGTGACAAAGGCAAGGCTCTTATCACAGAGAAGAAAAGCTGGACAGACACCTCAGATTCTGAAGATGAGGAGAATTATTCCTTGATGGCAAATGCTGATAGCAGTTCTGATGCTGCTGAGTTAAAGGTACCTCAAACAACTTATGCCTTTCTTACTGATGATATTACTGAGTTGAGGTTATATCTTAAAACCATGTTTATTAGCTATAGAGATCAAACTTTAACATGTGAAAGATTAACTTGTGAAAATCTTGCTTTTAAAAAGAGGTATAATTATTTAGAAAAAGAGTTAGTTATGTTCCATCAAACTCAGAAGGATAGAGATGATGCTTTCTATGTTAGAGATGAAGTGCTAAAAAAACTGAGTTAGAAAAGGAGAGAGAGATTATCAAGACTTGGACTAACTCTGGCAGAACAACTCAGAATATACCAAGTAGTGAGAACTGGAAAGAGGGCTTAGGTTATGGAGATGAGAAAAGTGAAAAAGGAACTGAACAAGTTAAGCCAATCATTGTTAAACAGACTACTAAGCCAAAGGTAAATCCTGTTAAATTTGTAGCTAAAACTGTAAAGTCTGATTCTGAAAAGATGAAAGATATTGAGACAGAAGTGATAGCAGAGTCAACTTTTGACAAATTAGAACATGATAAACCAATTGAAGTTAACATAGGCTTAATGACAAAGAAGTAGCTTAAACATAAGCTGAAAAAGATTACCAGTGTAAACAAGGTAAAGGTAGCTAGGAAAAATAGGAATGGAAAGGAAGGTGTGAATAAAAGTAACAATTATATGCCTGTTCCTAATACTCCTAGAAAGAAATGCTATAACTGTGGAAACTCTAACCATCTGGCCTCTTTTTGCAGGAAGAATAAGAATATAAACTCCTTACCTTCTAAGTCAGGAGTTAAGAGTCAGTCTGTTAGGCTTAAGCCATAAAATCCTTGTTTTCATTATGGTAGTATATGGCATTCCATTTATACTTGTAAGGAATATCATAGTTTGTACTATGATTATTATCAGAAAAAACCTTCTGTGAAGAAAGTTGCTTTAATACTTTCTAGTGTAAAGTATGATGCAAAGTCTGATACTGTTAATACTGATAAGAAAAATGTTAGCATAAACTCTGATGTTAAATCCGCTGTAAATGTTAACAAAATTAAAAAGGCCAAAGGATCCAAGCAAGTCTGGGTCCTTAAAACTAACCATTAGTGGTCTTTATGATTGCAGGGCAACAGGAAGATCATCCTAATTCTGGACAGTGGATGTTCAGGACATATGACTGGAAATAAAGCCCTGCTATCAGACTTTGTGGATAAAGCTGGCCCATGAGTTTCTTATGGAGATGGCAACATTGGAAAAACTCTGGGATATGGCAAGATCAATCTTGGGATGTCATCATTGAATCAGTAGCTCTAGTCTCAGGACTTAAACACAATCTGTTGAGTATAAGTCAAATATGTGACAGAGGTTATCATGTGAATTTTTTTGAAGAACACTGTGAAGTAATAAGTAATTCTACAGGGAAAGTGGTTTTGAAAGGATACAGGCATGATAACATTTATGAAGCCAGACTTTCAACAAGTACTGATGGTTCTGCAATCTGTCTGTTGAGTAGAGCATCAATTGAAGAAAGCTGGAATTGGCACAAGAAACTCTCTAATTTAAATTTCAACAATATAAATGAGCTTGTAAAGAAAGATCTTGTGAGAGGACTGCCAAAAATAGTATTTGCTCCTGATGGTCTTTGTGATTCATGTCAGAAGGCAAAACAAAGAAAATCTTCTTTCAAGAGCAAAACTGAGTCATCAATTCTTGAGCCTTATCACCTACTGCATGTTGATCTATTTGGCCCAGTCAATGTCATGCCTATTGCAAGGAAGAAATATACTATGGTTATAGTGGATGAGTTCACAAGGTACACTTGGGTGTACTTCTTGTACAAGAAGACTGAAACTGCATCTACCCTAACTGATCATGTCAGATAGCTGGATAAATTGATTAAAGATTCTGTTAAAATCATAAGGAGTGATAATGGCACTGAGTTCAAGAATTCAATCATGGAAGAGTTCTGCAAAGATCATGGAATCAAACAGGAATTTTCTGCACCTAGAATTTCACAGCAAAATGGAGTTGTAGAAAGAAAGAACAGGACTCTCATTGAAGTTGCACAAACTATGCTTGATGAAGCAAAGCTGCCAGCCTATTTTTGGGCTGAAGCTGTGCAGACTGCTTGTTTTACACAAAATGCTACACTCATAAACAAGCATGGAAAAACACCATATGAGATGGTGAAGAAAAAAAGCCAAATCTGAAATACTTTCATGTATTTGGTTGCAAGTGTTTTGTTCTTAAGACTCATCCTGAACAGCTGTCAAAATTTGATCTAAAAGCTGATGAAGGAATCTTTGTTGGATAACCACTTTCCACAAAAGCCTTCAGAGTCTACAATTTAAGAACAAAAGTTGTCATGGAATCTATCAATGTCTCTTTTGATGATAAGAAGATTACTGGACTTGAAGATTTTGATGATCATGATCAGCTGAGTTTTGAGAATGAAGATTTAAATTCTGATTCTGGAAATTTTGATGACTTAAATTTTGATCCTGTAAGTTCTGATGGATTAAGTTCTGATGTCATTGAATCTGTGGTAACAACTCCAAAGGAAAATGCACCTATCCAGGGGGAGCAAGCTGAAGAACCTACCACATCTCAAGACTCTCGAGAAGCATCAGAACCTGTCACTGGCTCTTTAAGTGTTAGTCCCTTAACAATGTAACAAGAATTACAGAAGGGGGGTTGAATGTAATTCTTGAAACTTTTTCTTGAATAAAAATGTTCTAACTCAAATATATATATAAGTGTGAATTGATTAGCAGAATGCGGAATAGTTACTTGAAATGAATCAAAACATAAGTAATTAAAAACAAGAGTCTTTAAAAACTTTCTGGTGGATTTGAATGATTCCACCAGAGATATATAATATATATCGAGAGAACTCTGTGTGCAAAAAGCTCACGGGTGCTTACAAAATGATAACAACTAAGAACGAGAGAAATTCTAAGAATACAGCTTACAAATGTCTCTCTCTTGGTTGCTTAGTTTCTTAGTTAGTTGCTATTCTATTGCTGCTTCTTGGTTTATATATCACCAAGATTACAAAGTAATAAGACATGATAATAAAATAAAAACTATCAAGTCTAATACAATGCAACTTCATTACTCTATTCCAGCATCTTTGAATATCTTCATAATAGCATGGAAATGGCAATGCTTCTTTGTTCTCGAAAACCCAGTTGAATAGGCTACCACATTTTATTTACATACACTCGACACATGTGACTGTGTTGTCATTGTCAACAGATATTTGAATTCTTTATCCGTCGGGTTTATGATCATCCGTCGAGTTATTGATCATCCGTCGGGTTGTTGATCATCCGTCGAATTCATTGTTGTTTAGCCGTCGGGTAGCAATCAGGCACTTGTCTCCATTTCATTTATGCAGAATTACAAGACATCATCTATGTACAATTAATCAATCTATTCTGCATATCTAGTTAAATTCAACATGACTTAAGTACTACTACAGATTCTAAACAATGTGTATGCAGAAATGTGCTACAGACTTATTGTTACATAAGCTACTCACTCGATGGATAATAAGTCATCATCCATCGGGACCAAAATGAGTTATCCGTCGGGACTATAATCCTTATTCGTCGAGTGCTACATTTTCGCAATGTAAAATCTACCAAGGTGTTTTGTTCATGAAATCATCAAGTACACAACATATACACAACAATCTCCCCCAATTTATGTCTACTGGAATTGTAGCCATAAATTAAGAGATAATTGATGATAACAAAACACCTTAAAAATACAACTTTAAGAGAAAGTAGATAATATTAAAAAGTGCTTCAATTAACAAAATGTACAAAGTTTTGCTCACAGTCATTTTCAAGATGCTCCTCTAGCCTGAGCAGATTTATCTAGTTTCTTGAAGGTCTGGATCTCTTTCCAAGCTTTCTGTTGTTTTCTTCAATCTGATTTTGGAGCTGCCTGTGGAATTCCAATTCATCAGATTCTGAGAGATTTAGCTTTTCTTGCATTTCCAAGAGAGTCTCATTGCAGGAGATGCTCAATTGGTCTTCTAATCTGAAAAATCTTCTCACTCCTTTGTCATCTATGAACTCTATCAGCCAGTAGGGCCTTAGATGCACTCTTCTCCCTGTGTAAGGGATAATTAGAGTCTTTGGGAGTGCATCTTTAGCTCTAACACTCCTTAGTTCTTCAATCTTCTTCAGTACCATTCTTCTTGCAGTAACATTCTTCTTGCAGTAACATTGAACCCAAAGTTCTTCTTGAAGGATGAATAAACCTTGATCAGTACATCTTGGATTTCTAGAAGGATCCTGTGAAGTGGCCACTGAATCTCCTTTCCTCCCTTGTACTTGAACACTAATCTTTCAGGTACGTTCCTGTATACATCAATTCCTCTCACTTCATCTAGTTCATCTAGATAGAGATTTAGATTAGAAAACTTCTTGATGTCACACAAGTAGAAGTAATCTCCCTTGTTGACTTTAGATTGAGCTTTGACTAGAGATTTGGATTTGAGAGGTGATAACTTCACTTTCTTGACTGCTCTTGACTTTGTTCTCTTTGGCTTGCTAAGGATTTGCAAATTGAAGTCAGGAATTGGTATATTCTCCCATTCGATTGGCTCATCCTTAGGCACAATAGGTTCACCATGAATGTTCCTGTAGGGACCCACCACCTTTATATCTTCAAATACCGCAGAGGGCTTTGATGTTTGAGTTGTATTTGGAGTGGATTCCTTGGGAAACTGATTCTCCAATTCCTTATCAACAATGTCCACTTTTCTTTTGGTTCCTTTAGCCAATTCCTTGATTCTTGGAGACTTCTTCTGTTGTTCAACTTGCTCCTTTGGATCTTGAGATTCAATGATTTCAGATGGCTGAGTAGAAATTTGTTGTGATGAATTTACAATATGTAGCTTGGCCAAGATAGCAATTTGCTCTTTCTTTTGTTTAGCCTTTTTAGCATCTAGAGCAGCTTGCTTCTTTTCCTGCTTCAATCTAGCCTTTTCTTCTCTCTTTGCTTGAGCAAATTGAGGATGTCCAGCCAAGGCACAAATTTCTTTCCCATTTCTGAAAATTTTAGCAATTCTCTTTTTGGAAGCTGAATCAGCTGGATCTTTGTAGAAAGCAATTGACCTTGACAAAAGCTTCTTTTCATCAGGCTTAGGTGTCTCATACACAGTATCCAAAGGGTTCTTCAATGATAATTTTGAATAATTTACCCTTGGTTTCAGAATTATTTCAGCCTTTGGAGATTTGATGCAGGATGACTGTCCCCTTTCCAGATAGTTCATGCTCATCTCATTCACAAAAATTTGCTTGACTTGAGAGTGATGGATGGCTGACTTTACTGGCTCCTTGACTAGTTCAAACTTCTTTTGTATATCCTCATTAATCTTCTCCCTGTTGAGTGGACTCAACTTCTTCTTTTCAGCTGCTCTAAAGTTGGCTGCTGCTGCATTTATCAGATTTATAATGTTTGTAACTGGTGGCTTTGAGATAGTAATTGAAGGCGCAATTAATTTACTGATTTGAATTTGAAGCTTCTCCCCCTCACTTGGTCCTTTCTCCCCCTTTTTGTTATCATCAAGTTGATTAGAGGAGGGGGTTTGAGCAGCCACCAGTTTTTGAAGTAAATATGTCTGTTGGGCTTGATAAAGATGAATGGTTGTTAAAGATGCTTCCATGGATGACATTCTTGTATCCAAGGCATCTATCTTGGTTGTAAGATCAGAATTTTTCCTTAATTGCCTCTTGATGTCAAGCATTGTAGCTTCTAGAAGCTTGGAATCCATCTTGTCTGAAATGGCCTTCTTCATCTCCTCAATATCACCCTTGATGGTGTTTACATCCCTAGCATGTTGGTAGCCTTGAATTTGTTGAAGTTACAGAGAGGCTAGATGTGCCTGAATGAGCTTCTTGGTGCTGGCATTGAAGTGGTTTGAAGAGCAGTATGAGTCTGATTGATTAGTTGGATCAGGGTTGTCTTGAAGTAGTGCTCATCACAGTGCTTTGAAAATGCCCATGATGGCATACCTGATCTTGAACTGGAACCTACTTCTCCCCCTATGTCCATTGTTTCATCTTCACTATCCCTACTTTCATCACCAAAGAAATCAGCTGAGCCACCAGTCTCATAATCCACATAACCAGCTGTAGAAGGCAAAGCTGTGATGGCATCCTTAGCTCTTATCATAGACTGTGTGGTATGCACCAGATTGAGCATCATTTCTGCATTGTCATTACCCTGTTCAGCTAGAAGTTGATAAGCTGGAACAGGGTGAGTAATTGCCTCAGCATCAGGGGAGGTGGAATCTATAACAGCTTTAGGTTGCTGAGATAGTCCCTCCCTATCTGCATCCTGTACATTCATTAACTCACTAGCAATGACATCCATCCTTATAGCTCCAGTACCTGCATTTCTCTCATTTTCTCTCTTTTGTTGCATCAGGGTCTCACCCTGGCTCCCCACCCTCACACCCTCACCTTCACCATCTAAGGTGGGACTCCTCTCACTTTCTTTTTCCAATCCTGAAGAAATGGATTGCATAATTTCACTCATTTCCTCTCCATTTTCCTGAGAGCAACCCAGACTCTCACTCAAAACACTCTTCTCTCTCAATCGTAATAGTGACTGTACAACCACTAATTCTTCTGCACTAGAAATAAATGAAGTTTGAAGTTGTGCAGAGATACTCGACGGATGAGTGATATCCATCGGGTGAGTGGTTTTGCTATCCGACGGATTACTGCTGTTAAGTTTATCTGCCGGGATATAATCACTACTCGATGGATGAGCAATATCCATCGAGAGAGTAGAAATGAATGAACTAGGAATGGAAACTATTGTGGACTCTGTGCTGATTGAAGATATTTTGGGCACAAATGATTCAACAGTTCCTGAAAGAATGGGCAAGTGAGCCAACAAATCATCTAAAAGATGATGCTCACTTACACTAGATTTTGGCTTCCCCAACAAAGTTAATGAAGGGGAATCAGGAATTGATGTGTTTATCATATCCACATCCAGTGAGTTTGTGGGTGAGTTTGGTGTTTGAGGTGCTTCTATTACTAGAGATTTTGGCTGTGACTCCACATTTATTGGAGCCACATCAAACTGAATTTGTGAAGGTGCAGTAATTGTGTCTTTAGCACCAGTTTGCACAGTGTGTGTATCCTGTGCATCCCCAAGGGTTTTAGATTTCTTCTTTCTGGCATAAGTTTGGGGTGAGCTTGTGTCCCTAACCCTCTTGGCATGTGCTCTTGGTTGAGAGCTTTGTTCAATAACTACATCCTTTTGGGAGGATGCGGTTAGAAATAAGCTTTTATCCCTTTTAAGCACTGCAGTTTGTTGGGAAACTACAGTGTGGCTAGGCTGGGAACCACTCAACTTTCCATCCTTATCCTTAGGGTTTCTTTTATGTTCACCCCTTCCCTCACATGTCTTACCCACCTGCACACTCCCCTCTTTAGTTTTGGTGGATTTTGCAACTGGCATCTTTTGAGAGATACCAGATGGGGATTTCTTTGATTTGGATTTTGAAATATTTGCAGGTTTGGTAGCTTGGGTAGGCAACTGTTGGGTCATTGACACAGTTGCCATAGCCACACTAGAACTCAAAGAAATTAGTGAGGTTGGAATAGTGGTAGGGATAGATGAACTTACCTCACTTACCTGAGGTGCTTCCATTACAGGGAAATAGAACAGTGGCACCTCCTTGTGATGATTGGCCGTGTTCAAATCTGCAATGAGCCTTCTCTCTTGAACCCAACAATCTAATTTGTTGTTAGGGTTCTCAAGCACTATACCCTCAGAGAGATGGTTAGCTAACATCATAAAGAATCTAGCATAATACACATTCTTACCTCTCTTATTTAACTCTCCTAGTTTAAAACCTAACTCAAACAAAACAAGGTCACTGAAATTATAGATTTTATCTGTAACTAGCATGTAGAGCATGTTAAGCATGGAGATATTGACTGAATCAAAATTACTGACTTTACCTGAAAATACCTTAGTCACTACATCACACATAAAACTCCATTCTTTCCTAAGACCCAATCTCCTAATATCACTTAACTTAGAAGTAGAAAGAGCATAGTTCATGGAATTAAGCATATTGATTATATCAGTGTCAGTGTGTGGTGAGGTCACAGTGTTATCAGGATTCTTGAAACATGCTTTTATAACATCACTATTGATACAGAATTCTTTACCTTTAATGGTGAGTGTGATTGTCTTATCTGTTGAGTTGTATGTAGCAGTGGTCCACATCTCTTCAACAACTTCACAAAAGATTGTGGGTGACTCCAACATGGCATAGCTAAGCTTGCAATTCTTCACAAAGTCCGTCATCTTGTGATAATCACCAGATTGCTGAATACCCTTGTTTACTAATGCAATGAAATTGTTCTTCTCATAAATGAACCCGGTTTGAGACATAATCTTGACAACGGGCGCCGTTGTTAGAGAATGAGAGCTTGAAGAGAAAGAGTAAGTGCTTTGAAAGAGAAAGAAATTTGAGCAGTTGATTTGAGAATGATAAAAGAAAAGCAATTGAAATGAAATAAGCTTTTATACTATCTCAAAAATAACTGCTAAAAATAATAAAGTAAAATAAAGTAACCAATTAAAATTGCCTAAAATAGCCATTTAAAAAATAAACTGTAAAAATTCCACTCATTATCCGTCGTGTTATGCTTACAAACTGTAAGTATACTCGATGGATAATGTTCAGGGAATTAACGGCTGAGATTAAGACAATTCCACGGATGAGGATAAACTGTTATCCGTCGAGTCATAAAATATTCCAGAAAAATAATTGATTTTTATAAGCAAATAGTATACCGACGGATGATCAAACTCGATGGATAAGGATCATCCGTGGAGATGTAAATTTTCACTTAGCCAAAATTTCATCCAAGACTGAAAAATCAATTAAATTTATGGCTGCATATCAACTTGCAAATTATCTCATATAGTTTTAAGAATAATTAAGCATACATAACTCACTTACCAACCTTGAAAAGGTGGATTCATCCAGTGGCTTGGTAAAGATATCTACAAGCTGTTTCTCACTTGGAACAAAGTGTAGTTCCACGGTACCATTCATTACATGTTCCCTTATGAAGTGGTACTTGATATCTATGTGCTTTGTCCTTGAGTGTTGTACTGGATTTTCAGTGATGGCAATTGCACTTGTGTTATCACAGAAAATATGAATCCTCTCAACTTGCAAACCATAGTCTAGCAATTGATTTTTCATCCATAATATATGTGCACATCAACTACTAGCAATAATATATTCAGCTTCAGCTGTAGAAGTAGAAACTGAATTTTGCTTTTTACTGAACCATGACACAAGCTTATTTCCTAGAAATTGACAGGTTCCTGTTGTACTTTTTCTATCAATTCTACAACCTGCATAATCTGCATCTGAATAACCAGTTAGATCAAAACCAGAATCTCTAGGGTACCAAATGCCAAGTTTTGGTGTTCCCTTGAGATATCTGAAAAAAATCTCTTAATAGCTATTAAGTGAGATTCTCTAGGATCAGCCTGAAATCTAGCACATAAACATCTAGAAAACATTATATCTGGCCTACTAGCTGTTAATTACAGAAGTGAGCCAACCATGCTCCTATAACTTGAAATATCCACAGACTTTCCGGTAGTGTTTAATTCAAGCTTAGTTGCAGTAGCCATGAGAGTTTTTACAGATGTGCAATCCATTAGATCAAACTTCTTAAAAAGATCAAAAATATATTTAGTTTGACTAATGAATATTCCATCACTAACTTGCTTAACTTGCAAACCAAGAAAGTAAGTTAGTTCTCCCATCATACTCATTTCATACTTACTTTGCATCAATTTGGCAAACTTTTTGCAAAGTTTCTCATCTGTAGAGCCAAAAATAATATCATATACATAAATTTGAACAAGTATACTAGAGCCATTAACATTTATAAAGAATAAAATTTTATCTACAGTACCTCTTGTGAAATGATTTTCCAAAAGGAACTTTGATAAAGTGTCATACCAAGCTCTAGGTGCTTGCTTCAATCCATCCTTAGAAAACTCCACTAGAGGAATGCCTCTAACCAGTTCTTTCTTTACTAGCTCATTTATGGTCTTGAATTTTAAATGGGATAGCTTCTTGTGCCATAGCCAACTTTTATCCTGACTTGCTTTACTGAGAAGACAAGTTACAGATTTTGCATTAGATGAGTTGAAATCAGCTAGGTACACATTTCCTTTTCTCACACCAGTGAGAACCACTTTGTTGCTTCTTTTATTAGTCACAACACAGGCTTCTGAGTTGAAGGTTTCTGAATTACCTTTGTCACAAAGCTGGCTGATACTCAACATGTTTTGTTTGAGACCATCCACTAAGGCAACCTCCTCAATGATGACATTTTCCTTTGAAATCAAGCCATATCCCACAGTATAACCCTTGATGTCATCTCCAAAAGTAATACTTGGGCCAGCTCTCTCCTTGAACTCTGTGAGAAGGGTAGAATCACCAGTCATGTGTCTTGAACAACCACTATCCAAGTACCAAAGATTCTTTCTGTTTCCCTGCACACATCAAAATCAAATCAAGTTGATTTTGGTACCCAAGTTTCCTTGGGTCCTGCCTTGTTAGCTTTCTTTTTCTATTTCTTGGGCTTTACCTCATTTGACTTAGGGATATCAGATTCATCCTTAGTCATTTGAGTTGGGCCTTTGGAACCATTCATTGTAACAGAATTATCGTGCATATTATAGTCAACAGGGAATGGTATGCTATTAGTGAACATGTTATTCCAATAAGGCATGCTACATGGCATTTATGGCATACTAAATGCAGCATAATAAGGATTAGGTGTAAATGGCATATTAGCAAACTGTGCATTCAAATTCTGTGTATACATAACATTCATAGGCATGGGAGGCATGGCATTCATGTTAGTAAAGTGAGGTGGCACAGACATGGAAGTAGGCATGGCAGATTTGCAATTAAATGACAAATGATTTACACTACCACACTTGACACAGATTTTTCTAGGACCATATTTATCAGGTGTGTAGTTATTGTGTTTGTTAATCCCTACTTTACCATTTCTATTATTTTTCTTTTTAACCTCCGTTTTTACCTCAATCTTTTCAAGTCTGTCACTTAACTGTTTGACAGTCATGTGACCAACATTAGCCTTTTTCCCTTTCTTAACTTGACTCGATTCTCCTGAAACAAAGTTCTTGGAAACAGATCCATACTTTTCATTCAGCTTAACAAGTTTGGCTTTACTGATTGGCTTGCTTACAGCCGACGGATGAGGATTTTCATCATTCGACGGATAACCCTTTTTGTTATCCGACGGATGATCCTCATCATCCGTCGAGTCTACATCTGTTAGCACTCCATCCACCAAATTTGGTTCTAATTTCTCTTTGTTCTTTTTCCAGGCTGCATCACAGAAGGACTCGATTTCTTGAACTTTGGTAATTTTAGCATGGACATCTCTAGATGTTTTCCATGCCTTAATCACCTCCTGTTCACGCTCGAGCTGCTTCTTCAAAATTTCTTCTTTCTTCAAGGACTCAGTTAATTCCTCCTTGGCAATCTTACACTCAATTCTTAAATTTTCAAAATCAATGAACTGAGACTCTAGCACATTATTTCTCTCACTTAAAAACAAATTGTTTTCATTGATTTTAGCATTTTCTTTAGTAAGAGACTTAAGTGTAACACGCAAATGATATAAATCTGTAGACATGTCATTTATAGCATCATTACACTCAGCTTTAGATAAATGTGCAAGGTTTGTGGTAATTACCTGATTACTTGAAGAACTTGGTCCTGTTTCATCAGACTTGGCCATTAGGGCTAGATTGACATAGCTGACATCTTCATCTTCATCCAGACCATCTGCTGCCCAGTCATTTTCTTGTGTAATAAAAGCCCTTTCCTTTTGTTTGAGCAGCTCAAAGTATTTTTGCTTATAATCCACAGGCTCAAACTTTTTCTTACTGGAATCTGACTTTCTACACTCACTGGCAAAGTGCCCTGCCAAGCCACATTTGAAACATTTGAATTTTGATTTATCCACCATGTTTCCATTTGTCTTGGTTGCTCCAAAGTTCTTTTTGAACTTGAGCTTGGCAAATCTTCTGGAAAGAAATGCTAAATGTTCATCAATGTCTTCCATGTCATCTTGGCTCAAAGAATCTTCACTTTCTACTACAAGCCCCTTGCCCTTTTTTCACAGACCCTTGAAGTTGATTCAACAGCTTCCATCTTCATCTCCTTCTCTTTCTCTAATTCAGCAACTAGTGCAATGGACCCTCCTTTCTTCTTTCCTCTCTCCATCCTCTCATCTTGCTCTATTTCAAGCTCATAAGTTTTAAGGATGCCATACAGTCCCTCCAAAGTAAACTCCTTATAATCTTGTGAGTTTCTCAATGAGACTGTCATTGGTTTCCATTCCTTTGGAAGAGATCTAAGGAATTTCATATTGGAGTCTTTTGTCTGATAGACCCTTTCATGCAACTTTAAAGCACTTAGCAGTTTTTGAAACCTACTAAAAATGTCAGTGAGAGACTCACTTTCTTCATTATGAAAATGCTCATATTGCTGAGTCAGTAGCTGCATCTTGTTTTCTCTAACTTGCTCAGTGCCATCACAGATGATCTGTATTGTATCCCAAACATCCTTGGCAGTTTTGCAGTTGATAATGTTGTCAAACAGATCACCATCAACTCCATTAAACAGGATATTCATGGCCTTTTTATCCTTCCTGACTTGTTCAATGTCAGGATCAGACCATTCATGCCTTGGCTTGGGGACAGATGACTCATTTCCAGTTGCAGCTCTCATTGGAACATGAGGGCCTCTTTCAATGCAGTCCACATAGGCCTCATCTTGAGAAAGCAAATGAAGATGCATCTTTACCTTCCAATGATGGTAATTATTTTTATCCAGAAAAGGAATCTTGACTCCAACATCCTTATTGTTCATCTTGCTAAACTGTTTTGATCTTTAAACTCTTTGTTCTTCAAGTGCTTGCTCTTATACCAATTGTTAGTCCCTTAACAATGTAACAAGAATTACAGAAGGGGGGTTGAATGGAATTCTTGAAACTTTTTCTTGAATAAAAATGTTCTAACTCAAATATATATAAGTGTGAATTGATTAGCAGAATGCGAAAAAGTTACTTGAAATGAATCAAAACACATGTAATTAAAAACAAGAGTCTTTAAAAACTTTCTGGTGGATTTGAATGATTCCACCAGAGATATATAATATATATCGAGAGAATTCTGTGTGCAAAAAGCTCACAGCTGCTTATAAAATGATAACAACTAAGAACGAGAGAAATGCTAAGAATACAGCTTACAAATGTTTCTCTCTTGGTTACTTAGTTTCTTAGTTAGTTGCTATTCTATTGCTGCTTCTTGGTTTATATATCACCAAGGTTACAAAGTAATAAGACAGGATAATAAAACAAAAACTATCAAGTCTAATACAATGCAACTTCATTACTCTATTCCAGCATCTTTGAATATCTTCATAATAGCATGGAAATGGCAATGCTTCTTTGTTCTCGAAAACCCAGTTGAATAGGCTACCACATTCCATTTGCATACACTCGACGCATGTGACTGTGTTGTCATTGTCAACAGATATTTGAATTCTTTATCCGTCGGGTTTATGATCATCCGTCGAGTTATTGATCATCCGTCGGGTTGTTGATCATCCGTCAAATTCATTGTTGTTTATCTGTCGGGTAGCAATCAGGCACTTGTCTCCATTTCATTTATGCATAATTACAAGACATCATCTATGTACAATTAATCAACCTATTCTGCATATCTAGTTAAATTCAACATGACTTAAGTGCTACTACAGATTCTAAACAATGTGTATGCAGAAATGTGCTACAGACTTATTGTTACATAAGCTACTCACTCGATGGATAATAAGTCATCATCCTTCGGGACCAAAATGAGTTATCCGTCGGGACTATAAATAGTTAAGTTTCACACACTTTCACTCCATATGAATGATGAAAATTATTGTGGTGATTAAGTTGTTTTTTATAAATACTTAAGTGTCATTTGCATAAATTCTGAGGACAAGTTCTGATGGAAGTTCTGATGATTAAACTCTGAAGAAAACAATTCAGTATTTGTATGAAAAATCACAGAAAAAGATATTCACTTTTTCAGTACAGAAGCCATGTTCTGATGACTGTTAAAATCTGATATAAGTTAAGTTCTGATATTAAATCCTGATGGAATCTTTGATGCTTACGTGGCATTTTTCTTTACTTGACTTATTTGTGGTAAATTCTGAAACAGTCATATTTAAATCAGAATAAATTTGGGTGAGATAAAAACAGTCATAATCATTATGGGTTAGTGGTTAACGTGTATGTCCTGAAAAACTATATGTGCACGGTAATTATTGCTTATTTTACATGCCCATTAACTCCTGCTCTAACCATTTATTGACTGTTCACACGGTGCCAGGTGTAAAGTGTATCCCATGTTTCAAAAATATAACTGTTGAGTGGAGAAAGTATATATATGGGAGTTAAAATATTTTTTAATGTTTTACTTACTTTTCTATTCTTAATCTCTTTTACTTTCTCTCTCGCTCTAATATTCTCTGAAGCGTTTTCTTTCAGGACTTTTAACAAAGACTTTGCAAACACTCTCTTTTTCACTTATTTTCTTACAGAGACGGCACCAAAAGACGTAATTTTCAATGGGGCTAAGTTTGTTCCTAACAACTACTCTGCCATTATTAGCAAGGCTGAAGCTCCACCGGAACTTCACTTCATTCAGGATATTCTCGCTAATTCTGATATTGGGTACGCTCTGACCCAACCTGATGCAGTCTCTGGAACTCAAGTGCTGGAGTTCTGGAGAAGTGGAGTATATGATGATGGTGATGCTCAAGGGTCCCCAAGTATTATATTTTCATCAGGGGAAGATGAGCATGTTGTAACATTAGCCACGGTTCGACAAGCACTGCAGCTGCCTGAGAACTGCGTTTACTCTACTGTTGAGGAGCCAGTTCTTCAAAATATGATGGCCAGTCTGGGGTATGAAAAGACATTGGCAAAGCTGGGTCAATTGAAGAGACCTTACATAAGGAGGGAATGGAGTTTCTTCTTTGACTGCATTACGAAGGCTTTTGCAAACAAATGTTCTAACTTCGATGCAATCCCCAATTCAGTCAACAAATCGGGTATGCTCTCATTAATCAAACTGATTTTGATTATGCAAGTGTTGTCTTAGGTTTCATTGGGGATAGGATGACAGAAGACAGAAATAATCTTTATTTTCCAAGATTCTGTCAGCTTATTTATAGTTTTTGTTATGATGATAAGCCTCAATTAGCTGGTGAATTAATTTCATCATTCAAACTAGCTAAAAGAGCTTTTAATGACTTATTATCTACTGATAATAAGAAGGCTGCGTTAAGACCCCTCCGAGTTCCTTTATCTGTCAAACAAGCGTTAATAATCTATGATCCAGTTAAATACACTGTACTATATCCTGATGTCCAACCATCAGAACCTCAACCATCAGCACCTACCACCTCTACACAAACACCTCAGACTTCTCAACCATCAGCACAAACAACCAGACCTTCATCTTCCAAAACTTCTAAGAGGATAAAGTCTGTTCCTCAACCTCCATAAAAGAGAAGGAAGATGATTCTCAGAGATGAGTCTGAGAGTGAAGAGGAAATAATTGAAGCACGAGTTCATGCATCTGAACCTGTGATAATTGAAGCTGGGAATGTTACTTCTCAGAAAGAAAAAGCATCTCAAAGTTTTGATACTTTGAAAATGAAATCTGTAAATTCTGATGCTGCCGAAGCAACTCCTTCATTGGCAAGGAGATTGAAGAAAATGAAGGCTAGGAGGTATTTGGCTAAGGCTATATCAGAAGATACTGAAGAAGCTTAGGAAGGGGATCAGGAATCTCTGATCTCACAAGAACCAATTATCATTGAAGCCCTTCCAGCTCAAGCCAAAGACACTGCTAATGACACAGTTGTTACCCCTCATGTCTCTCCTATTAAAGCTACAGATGATGTTAAAGAACAAACTGATAATTCTGAAATAGATATTCATAATTTGAATATACCTGAAGTTCTTTATCTAGAAGCTCCATCTACATCAAAGACACCAGCTCTGGAGATAAATTCTGCTGATCAGAATTTAGATAATGTTATTCCTGAATCTCCAGTTGCTTCACACACTGTTGAGCTATCAGAACAGAATGAGTCTTCCTCAAGTTCTGATGACAGTGTTTCTGTTGAGACTCCAGTACCTACTCTGGGCAAGGAAGAATTGGTGAAGAAATTTGTTGAAAAGGAAGCACCTATTCCTTGGGAACATACTCACAGAGGTGTTGAGTGGACCAAGAAGTGGAATGAATCAGATTTTATTCCATGTTATAAAATTCTGACAGACCATATTGCAAAAGCTGATGAGTTGTTCACAAATGGTGATTTCAAGACACAACTCAAGATCACAACTCTGTCTACAAAACATCTTCAAGGTCTACATACTTCTACTCATGAAAAGGTTGATACACTCAGGGAACAAGCTGATAAGTTCAATCTAAGATCAAGCTTGACAAGAACAGGTATTTCAGACCTATTTCTAAAAAAGTTGCAACCATTGAGAAAACTCAAGAGAAGCAACAGGCCCAAATTGCTGAGGTTCTGTCTAATCAAGCTTCTCAGAAAGCTCAATTGGATGAAATCCAATCTTCAGTTGAACTTCTTCTTTCTCTCTTACTTCCTGATGATGCCAAAAAGGGGGAGAAGGTAGTTAAGTCCAAATGCTCACCTACTCAAGAACTAAAGAAAAAGGATGATAAAGGTGATGACCAGGGAAACTCTGAAAAGAGCAGAGGTCAAAGAAAAGTTCAAGGAAAATATTCTATTCAGAGCAAGTCAAGTTCAGATGCTGTGAATGCTCAAAGATTGAAGTCAAGTGGTGATAAGCAAAGTCTGATGTCAAGTTCTGATATTCTGATTAAGTCAGGATCTGAAGACTCTCAGAAGTTTTTGAAAACTCTAAAGTTAAAGGGGAAGCAGACTACTGTTTATTACAAAGATCCTAAAATCCAGACACTTGATGAGGAGATAGTAAGAAGATTATTTCTGAAACACAATCCAAGAATGGATTTAGAAACTCTCAAGGAGGAAGAAGCTAGATTTGCTGCTGAGAAGACAAATCCTAAGTCTAAAGCTTCTGATGCAAAGAAACCTCCAAGGCCTAAGAAAAAAGGCATTGTGATCAAGAAAAAGTCAAATTTTGAAACTTCAAAGTTCAAGACTAGATCACAGACTGAGAGTGATCCCAAAGACAAAGGGAAAAGAAAAATTTATGAACCAACCAAGTCACTGGACTTGAAAACTTCTCAAGATCTGATGAAACCAGTGTGTAAAATGGTTCAAGTAGATGATGATAATCTTGTTGAAGATGAAACTGTTCAAATTCTGAAAAGAATTGAAGATTCTAAAACAACCTCTGACACTGCTCAAGTTGTTATTCAGAATAAAGGACAGGAAGGTACTGAAGAAACAACAAATTCTGATCAAGCTATCAAGACATCAAATACTGACAATGCTCAAGTTGATTTGGATAAAATGATAATTACTGATAAGAAGCTGTTATGGAAGAAAGCTACTCCAGTTGAACCAAAATACAATCTCATAATTAATCAACTTGCTACATTTGGGTTGAAAGCCAAGCAACCTAGAGATAAAGCTGGATTAGGTTCCGACAAAGAGAAGATTCAAACAGGAGTAGAGGTTACTCTAAAAGATCCTTTCATATTGACTGACAAACCATATGAACAAATCAAACAAAGGCACCTTGACAAGGTGTTGTCTACTCAAGTTGTGATAGATGCTCATGATAAAGAGAATCTAAAAGAGAAATTGATCTTATTTCTCAATGATGGAAGGACTTTTAGATTAGCTGATACTGATGTATTAAAGAAGTCTATCAGAGAACTTCAACATATTCACTATCTTCTGGAAGTAAAATCTGATGTTACAAGAAGATGGTCAGGATATATTTTGAATGCTATAAGAGATCTATTCAGAATCTCTAGTACAAAGACTTCTCATCATAGTCCAATGATTACTGAAGGTGATGGAAGAGAAATTCCTATGCTGAAGAATTCTGCTAAGGTGGAAGTTATTCTGAAAGGAAGATACTTATGTTATAATGAAAACTCTTCACATCCTAAGGTTATCAGACTTGGTGATGGACTTGAAAGAACATCCATTCAAGCTCTCAGAATAGCCATTTATCAAATTGGTGATAGTAAAGAAGAAGAACTGATGCAGGTCAAAGCACAGTTAGCTGAAGTTCCGAAGAAAGCTGGAGATAATCTGATAAATGGTTTTGTTAAGAATCATTATGGATTTAGATTGATTCAGTGATGATTGGTAAAGCTGGATGTTTCGTAAGTTGTAATTAATAGTATTATTAAACTCTTATTGCATTTGAACTTAAATGTTTCTGACATCATCAAATCTATTAACTTGTACATTCTTGCATAATTTACATGTTGGGGGAGATTGTTGGATATATTTGAGATGTCATGTCTAATATATTTCATGTTTAGTTTTCAGATCTTAACTAACAGGAAATATCAGTTCTTACTGGAACCAGGACTTACTGGAAGTCAGGACTTAAGGATATCAGGACTTAGATTATCAGAAGATAATATCAGAAGATTGATATCAGAACTTAAGTACTGGAGGACTAACAGTTAAGGAAGGAAGCTGATTTACAGGAAAGAAGATCGAGACTAATACAAGAAGAAGATATGCATGGAAAGAGTTAGAGGACTAGAAGAATTATATAAGATATCTGGTTGATATATTTTAGGAGACAGAATTATATTCCATATTAACTAGAAGTTATCTTATAACTGTGTGTTTATATAAACACAGACATAGGTTTACTCTATAAGAGTTACGATCATCGAGAAGATCATACAATTGTAACCTAGCAGCTCTCGTGATGTTTGTTCATCACTGAGAGAGAACAGTTCCATTGTAACAGAGTTTATTATATTGAATACATCTGTTTTCTGTTATTTGTGCTTTAAATCGATTTGATTGTATTCTACACTGTATTCAACCCCCTTCTACAGTGTTGTGTGACCTAACACTAATAGTTACAAAGGTTCTTCAATTGTTGAATCAAGCTTCTTTCTAAATGATGCCTTGATTTGCTTTCCTTTCTGACATGCATCACACAGTCCATCCTTTGAGAATTCCACTTGAGGAATACCTCTTACCAAGTCTTTCCTGACTAGCTCATTCATTGTCTTGAATTTAAGGTGGGACAACTTCTTATGCCATAGCCAACTTTCATCTTGACTTGCCTTGCTAAATAGACAAGTGACAGATTCTGTATTTGATGAGTTAAAATCAGCTAGGTACACATTCCCTTTTCTCACTCCAGTGAGAACCACTTTGTTGCTTCTCTTGTTAGTCACAACACAGGCTTCAGAATTGAATGTTACTGAGTTGCCCTTGTCACAAAGCTGGCTGATACTCGACAAATCGTGTTTGAGTCCATCCACTAGGGCAACTTCCTCAATGATGACATTATCCTTTGAAATCAAGCCATATCCCATAGTATAACCCTTGCTGTCATCTCCTAAAGTGATATTTGGGCCAGCTCTTTCCTTGAACTCAGTGAGTAGGGTAGAATCTCCAGTCTTGTGCCTTGAGCACCCACTATTCAAATACCAAAGATTCTTTCTATTTCCCTGCACACAATAAAATCAAATCAAGTTAATTTTGGTACCCAAGTTTCCTTGGGTCCTGTTTTGTTAGCCTTTTTCTTAGGTTTCTTAGGCTTGTCCTCATTTGACTTAGGCATTTGAAGTTCATCCATAGCCAATTGAGTAGAGTCCTTAAAACCACTCATCATTGCAGAATTATCATGCACAGGCTGATTAACATGGAAAGGCATATTCTGTGCAAACATGTTATTCCAGTATGGCATGCTAAATGGCATTTGTGGCATACTAAATGCAGCATAGTAAGAATTTTGAGCAAATGGCATATTAGCAAACTGTGCATTCAAATTATGTGCAGGAATATCGTTTATAGAAATTGTAGGCATGCTGGGAAATGAAGGTGGTGCAGACATGGGAGCAAGCATAGCAAGTTTACAATTAACAGACAAGTGATTAACACAACCACAGTTAACATAGATTTTTCTTGGTGCATATTTATCAGGTGTGTAATTGTTATGTTTGTTAATTCCTACTTTCCCAATTCTATTATTTTTCCTTTCAGATTCTGCTTTTACTTCAATTTTCTACAATCTGTCATTCAATTGCTTGATAGACAGATGCCCTACATTGACTATCTTTTTCTTGTTCACTTGACTTATTTCTCCTGGAACAAAGTTCTTATAAACTGATCCATATTTCTCATTTAGCTTGGCTAGTTTAGCTTTGCTAATTGGCTTTTTCTCACTCGACAGATGATCCTTTATATCTTTCGACGGATGACATTCATCATCCGTTGAATCCACATTTGTAGAAAGTCCTTCTACCAAATTAGAATCTAGTTTCTCCTTGCTCTTTTTCCAGGCTTCATCACAGAAGTATTCTATACTTGAACTTTAGTAATTTGAGCATGGACATCTTTAGATGATTTCCATGCCTTAATTACTTCTTGTTCTCGTTCAAGCTGCTTTATTAAAATCTCCTCTTTCTTTAAGGATTCGGTTAGTTCATCCTTAGAAATCTTGCATTCTATCTTTAATTTTTTAAATTCAATAAATTGAGTCTCTAGCATATTGTTTCTTTCACTTAAAAATAAATTGTTCTCCTTAAGTTTGGTGTTTTCTTTAGTGAGAGACTTGAGTGTGATACGAAGATGGTATAATTCAGTAGACATGTCATTTATAACATCATTACACTCAGCTTTAGATAAATGTGCTAGGTTAGTGGTGATTACCTGATTGCTGGATGAACTGACTTATGTTTCATCTGATTTGGCCATAAGTGCTAGATTGACATAGCTTGTATCTTCATCCTCTTCTAATCCATCTACAACCCAGTTATTTTCTTGTGTGATGAAAGCCCTTTCCTTTTGTGAGCAACTCAAAATATTTCTGTTTATAATCAATAGGCTCAAACTTCTTTTTACCAGAATCAGACTTTCTGCATTCATTAGCAAAATGACATGCCAAGTCACACTTGAAATATTTGAATTTGGACTTATCAACCATGTTTCTGTTTGACTTGGCTGCTCCAAAGTTCTTCTTGAATTTGAGCTTGGAAAATCTCCTGGATAGAAAAGCAAGATGCTCATCTATGTCATCCATGTCATGTTGACTAAGATTGTCTTCATGTTCAGCTGCTAGCCCTTTTCCCTTGCCTTCACAAACTCTAAGGTTTGGTGCAGATTCAACAGCTTCAACCTTTGTCTCCTTCTTCTTTTCTTGCTCAACAACTAATACAATGGATCCTCCCTTCTTTCTTCCTTTCTTCAGCTTCTCATCTTGCTCTATTTCAAGCTCATAAGTCTTTAGAATCCCATACAGTCTATCCAAGGTGAATTCCTTGTAATCTTGAGAATTTCTCAATGAGACTGTCATAGACTTCCATTCCTTTGGCAGAGATCTAAGGAATTTGAGGTTTGAATCTTTTGTTTGATAGATCCTTCCATGCAGTTTTAGAGCATTCGGTAATTTTTGAAATCTACTGAAAATGTCAGTGCGTGATTCACTTTCTTCACTGTGGAAGTGCTCATATTGATGAATGAAGAGTTGCATTTTGTTTTCCCTTACCTGCTCAATTCCATCACATATGACTTGAATTGTGTCCCAGACATCCTTAGCAGTTTTGCAGTTTATGATGTTGTCAAAAATGTCACCATCAACACCATTAAACAAAATGTTCATGGCCTTTTTATCCTTATGAACTTGTTCAATATCAGGATCAGACCACTCTGCTCTAGGCTTTGGGACAGATGGTGCATTTCCTCTAGCAGCTCTCATAGGGACATGTGGACCTTTCTCAATGCAGTCCACATATGCTTCATCTTGAGATAGGAGGTGCGGGTGCATCTTCACCTTCCAATGGTGATAGTTATCTTTGTCCAGAAATGGAATTTTTACTCCAACATTTTTTCTAGCTCATCTTGTTAGTTTTTGTGATCTTTAAACTCTTTGTTCTTCAAACGCTTGCTCTGATACCAATTATTATTACCAAACAATCTAAACAAGAATTACAGAAGGGGTTGAATGAAATTCTGGCTTCTTTTTGGATTTCAAGAACAGTTCTTCTACAAATAAATAATTGTGTTTGATTTTGCAATAGTACGGAATGAAAGTTAAGTAGAAATCAAAACACAAAGCATTTAAATACAAGTATTTAAAAACTTTCTGGTGGATTGAACTTTTCCACCAGAGATATATATTAAGTAGAGAACTCCATGTTACAACACGTACATAGATGCTTACAAGTTGAACAATAAGAATCGAGAAATTCTTTACAGATTTTTCTTTATCTATTTCTCAGGTAAAATGCTTACTTTCTTGGTTGCTATTCAACTTGATACCATTGGTTTATATATCACCAAGTTACATGATAAAAAGACAAGATAATAGGACAAATTATTTCTACTCTAATTTCATGCTGCTACACTTCTCTTTCCAGCATCTTTGAATAACTTCTGTTTAGCATGGAAATGGAAATGCTTCTTTTGTTCTCTAAAACCTGAATTAGGCTGCCACATTTCATTTGCATACAACCAACGTATGTGACTGTCAAGTCACTATCAACTACTCTTTTGAATTTGATCATCCGTTGAAACTTAGATTGATCATCCGTTAAAACTCAGGTTGATCATCCGTTGAAACTTTATGAATCATCTGTTGAGACTGTCTTCTTGACATTTGAATCCATTTCATTTATACAAGATTACAAGGCATCTAATATTTACAATTAACCATCCTATCTTGCATATCAATCTAGTAGTCAACATGACTTAAACATTCTACAACATCTAGTTCACTAAGTTACTTTAAATATGCAGAAATGTGCTACTAATTTTATTGTTACATAAGCTACTCTTTCAACGGATGTTGAATTGATCATCCGTTGAAAGCTACAATTACACTTAAATAAAATCTACTAAGTTTTTTGTTCAAGTTATCATCAAGTACACAACATATTCCTAACAGCTATAGACATAGGTGTAGATGCAGGTGAACGATCAACCATGCCAAACTTCTTCAAAAAATCCTTGACATACTTAGTTTGGCTGATGAAAATCCCATCACTCTTTTGACTAACTTAAAATCCAAGAAAGTACCTCAGTTCTCCAATCATACTCATTTCATATTCACTCTACATGAGCTTTGAGAATCTTTGACATATCTTATCATTAGTAGATACAAAAATGATATCATCCACATAAATTTGAAATATCACCACCATGTTGCTTGTAAAAGAGAGTCTTGTCAATTGTACCTCTAGTGAATCCATGTTTAAGCAAAAATTCTGACAGTATGTCATACCAAGCTCTAGGTGCTTGCTTAAGTCCATAGAGAGCCTTGAGTAGCTTGTACACAAAATCTGGAAATTTTGGATATTCAAAGCCATGTGGCTGTTGCACATAAACTTCTTCTTCCAACTCACCATTAAGGAATGCGCTCTTACCATCCATTTGATATACCTTGAAATTTGAATGTGCAGCAAATGCAAGAAAAATCATTATTGCTTCAAGTCTTGCAACTGGAGCAAAAGTTTCATCATAGTAAATTCCTTCCTCTTGTGAGTAGCCTTTTACAACCAACCTTTCTTTGTTTCTGGTAATAATTCCATTTTTATCCATTTTGTTTTTGTACATCCACATTGTTCCAATTACACTTATGTTCTTTGTTGTAGGAACTAATTCCCAAACTTTGTTCCTTTCAAACTAATTTAGCTCCTCTTGCATAGCAGATATCCAATCAGGATCAAGTAGAGCTTCCTCAATTTTCTTGGGCTCAACTTGTGAAAGAAAATATGCATGAAGACATTCATTTACAGTTGCACTTCTAGTCCTCACTCCAACAGTTGGATCACCAATAATTGCTTCTCTTGTGTGACTCCTATCCCACTTTCTGGTGTGAGTTTGTTGACTTGAATTTTCTGCATTTTCTTCACCACTGGCATGACTTGCAGAACCTTCTTCTCTTTCTCCCCCTGAGTTTGTGATATCAAATTCAGGTGTTTGAGATGAGCTTCCATTTTCACGATTCACTTGTTCATTTAACTTTTTATCCTATCTGTGATTTGTGTTGACTTTAGCTTCATCCTCAAAGTCACTATCAATGTTGAGATTTTCAAATTTCAGGGCCTCAACTTCATTTTCATCAAGGCATTCCAAGCCTGAACACATGTCATCATCAAAAGTTACATCTTTACTTTCCATAATTTTCTTTTGTTCAAGCACATAGACTATGTAGACAGTTCTCTCCAATGAATATCCCAGAAAAATTACTTCAAAAACTTTAGATTTAAATTTTCTCACATATTCATAGTTGTTCTTTAGAACATAGAACTTGCTTCCAAACACATATAGATGCTTCACAGTAGACTTTCTTTTAGATAAGATTGAGTAGGGTGATTTTCCAAGATTCTTATTAATGAGATATCTGTTTTGAGTGTAGAATGCAATATTGACAGCTTCTTCCCAAAAACTTGTTGTAAATTTGGCATCGTGTAGAATTGTTCTAGCAGCCTCCACTAATGTTCTATTTTTCCTTTCAACAACACTATTTTGTTGAGGTGTTCTAACTGCTGAGAATTCTTGAACAATCCCATTGTCTTTGCAGAATTCAGATAAAGTTGCATTTTTAAATTATGTGCCATTATCACTCCTCAATCTTTTCACACAATTCCGATCTTCAGCCTGCTTCTCAATCTTCTTGATGTGTTCAATTATGATGTGTGGAGTTTCATCTTTAAAATGCATAAATTCTACCCATGTGTATCTTGAGTAGTCATCCACCATCACAAGTGCACATTTCTTTCTTTAAATTGATAAGATATTAACTTGTCCAAATAAGTTCATGTGAATAATTTGCAAAGGTGCACTTATGGAATTCACATTTTTACTCTTGTGACTTGATCTCTGCATTTTTCCTTTTTGAAAAGCCTCACAAATCTCAATCTGAGCAAACTCCAGATTTGGCATATCTCTCACTAACTCCATTTTGGTTAGAGTGTTGATTGCTTTGTAATTCAAGTGAGAGAGCTTTTTATGCCACAGCTTGCTTTGTTATTCAGATGCCTTGGTGTAGAAGTAACAAATTCCATCCTTATTTGCTGAGTTCAAGTCTGCAACAAATAAACTTCCCTTTCTTACTCCTTTCAGAGCAACTTTATTAGTCTTTTTGCTGATGATTAAGTATTATCATTTATCAAATTTGACATTAAATCCTCTATTTGTGAATTGAGTGACACTTAGGAGATTTACTTCCAAACCAGCAACCAATGCTACATCTTCTATGACAACATTTCTAGTAATTAATTTGCCATATCCCATTGTGAAACCTTTGATGTTGTCTTAAAAAGTCAATAATGGGTCAGCCATCTCCTCAAACTGTGATAGCAGGGCCATATCACATGTCATATATCTTGAGCATCCATTATCTATGATCCATATGACTTTCTTCATTTTGCCATGCACACAATGAGGATTAAGTGTTTTTAGCTACCCAAGCAGTGTTGGGTACTTTCTTCTTGTTAACAGATTGTGCAAAATTAGAATGAGTTGATTCAAAAAGAATAGTGTTCATTACTTGAATTGCATGTTCCTTTTTGGCTGCAGACCCAATGTTGATTTCCTTGAGGTCTACTCTCAGCTTATGACAACTTGTCATTACTTTCATGTTGTAAGGAATACAATCAAACTTATCACCGAATGAATAGGGATCTTCAGTCTTTGCTTCACCATACTTGTATGCTCCCAATTTTGGCTCACTAACAGCTTTTTTACAAAGGTGAGTTAGATGATTTGTAGAGCCACATTTCTGACATTGTTTTCTAGGAGCATCAAAAACAAATGCAAAGTTTTTGCTTTTGTTTATCCCAATCTTTCCATTTCTGTTTTTCTTTTTCTCTCTTGCATCTTCAGTTTTAACTTCCTAGATTGGATTCTTGGGAGTTTGATCAACCATGGGCTTCTTCTCAGCTTTAGAAATTAGAGTTATTTCTGTACATTTCTTTTCATTGTCCTCATCAGTAATTTCTTGCTTTATGATTAACTCTTCTTCACTGAAATTTACTTCACATACTTTGAACATAGGTGAGCCAACCTTTCTCAGCATAGCTGGTACATCTTCACTTGCAGTTGTTTTTCCCTTATCACCTTTAACCTTCATGTTACTTTTCAATGCATCATAATTCAAGCTAATAGCTATGTTAGCACATGGCTTGTTCTTCTCATGGTACTGACCAACTAACTGAGATACAATTCTGAATGATTTCAGTTTCACTTCATTCTTCTCTAGCTTTTCCCTCAACACAGCTTCTATCTCAGTAGCACATTTCAGCTTGTTCTTTAGATATTCATTTTCTTGCTTGAATGTCTCAAGCTCCACAAGCAGTAGATCAAACTTTTATTTCTCACTCTCAAGCTTCTCATTAGCTTTTGATAACCTACTGACCTCCTCAGTAGCTGCTACAATGCTAGTATGGATGTAGAACATTATGCTCATCTTTTCAACAGTTTCCTTATATTGACTGTCATTTAAATCAATGGTGGTAAGAGTTGGTACCTTTGTTTTTGATGAGGATGACTCTACTTTCTCCAAGGCCATAAGTGCATAGTTTCCTACTTCCTCATCTTCATCATTTTCAGAATCATCATAACTCTTTCCTTCAGCAATATAAGCTTTACCATGTTGCTTTCTTCGAAAAGCCTCATACTTTACCTCCAATTCAAGATAAGCCTTGTCCTTTTTCACTTTCTTTGGATTCCTGCATACTGTAGCAAAAAGGCCCAATTCATCACAATTGAAGCACCTGATCTTTGACCTGTCAATAGATCCTGTTTTGTAACCATTTTTGCTTTCAGAGTTATACTGTGTTTTTCCTATCCAGCTGTTGTCCTTGTTGGATGTTTGTCCCTTATTTTTAAAGAACTTTAGCTTCTTTAATTTAATGTTAGAGAATATTCTTGCTAAGTAAGTTATGGACTAATCTAGCTCATCCAGTTCATCTAAGGTATAAAATTCATCCTCTTCAAGTTCAAGAATAACTTGCTTCTGTGGTTCCTTGTTCTTTTGCTCATTGCTTGAGACAACTGGAGTCTGGATTTCATGTTCATCATCAGATGATTGGTTGTCATTCACCAGTAGAGCACTTGATCCATCAACAATGTGCCCTTGATCCAGTTCATAGGTTTTTAAGATACCATATAAAACCTCCAGTGTCATCCTGCTCAAGTCTCTTCTTTCTCTTATAGCTGAGATCTTCTGTTCTAAATGGTCAGGAAGGGTGAGCAAAAACTTCAAGTTAACCTCCTCATCTTTATAGTATTTGTCATGGATCTACAATTCATTAATCAGCTTATTGAATCTTTCAAAAATATCAGTTATACTTTCTTTAGGTGTAGCCATGAAACCCTCATACTGAGATACCAAAATTCTCCTTTGGTTTGACCTAACTTCCTCTGTTCTCTCACATAGAATTTCTATCTTCTCCCAGATCCGTTTTGCTGTGTCACAATTGATAATGTTATTGTACATAATATTGTCAAGTGACTCTATTAAGATCAGTTGCAAGCCGCTTTCCAAAGAGACTTTCTCATTTTCAGATTCAGTATACTGTGAAGGATCTACGCCATAGATTGTGTGCTGCAACTCTTCATCTTGGGGTTGCAAAGAAAAGCATAATAGTAAAGCTATAAACAAATATCTATCGCAACCCCTATTTTTTGATGTTGCGGTATAGTTAAAATGTGTTACCAAAATGACATTTATATATAAATATGATTTTCTTTTTTATTTAACTAATTAATAATTATTTACATATAAATAAAATAATAATTGAAATATATATTTTATTTATTATTAGAAGTTAATAATATTAGTATAATGATTTATGATATTATATTGATATTTATATATAATTTATTATTTTCATGGTTAAGAATTTGTTATTAAAGTCATTTATTATATTTTAATAAAAAAATATAAATTTATGATATTTGAAATCAAATAAAATAATATTAGATTCGTAGAGTAATATACATATAATTTTACTAAAATACCAAAAGTAATAATTGGTTTATGCAAAAAAATGAATATATATTATGTAACTACTACTTTTAAGTTTCAAAAATTTGACAAGTTATTAATGTAGTAATTAAAAAAATATTTATAAAATAAATTATTTTTCATAATTATAATTAAAAAAATCATGTTTAATAAAGAAAAATTTATTAATTTAACTAAAACAATGTTGCGATGTCTAAAAGTCTAAGCGGCAAAATTGCCGCCTGGCTCAAATTCTGGATTAAACAAACTCAAATCTCACGCATACTCTCACATCTCAGATTCACTCACTTAGAAAAAGGTCGTTCTCTCTGTCTGAGTTGAAGATTTGAGATTTTCATCAGAAGATTTGGCTTCAAATTTGGGGATTTTGACAGGGCTAATTAGGGTTCCGATTGGAGATTTCAGTTTGGGGCTTCTCGAATTGGAGTTGAAGTTCTACAAGTTTTGGGGACCGAGTTGAATTAGGACTTTCTAATTCACCGTATCAACTCATTAAGTATGTTTATGCTCAGGTTTGATGTTTTAATTTGTATCTATTTTCAACCCTTTGAATAATTTTCAAGTTTTGAGTTTAGACATAGTGTAAATCTAAGAAGATATTCTCAGAGTTCCTGCAGGAACAACTGTTTATCTGATTAACAGAGACAAGCTTGTCCAACCTATCTCCACTCCAGGCGAATTCCAGGTAACTAGACTGTTTTAAAGATATATATAATCGTCAAGCTTGTACATAAGACCATTTTTGATGTATTAATTTTGTGTGATATGTCGGCCATTCTTTGGAGTTGGAGCGAAGAATCCAAAATCCTTCCTCTAGGCTTTCAGATGTGAGATTTTGGAAGCCACATACAAGGTGATGAATCAAAACATTCAAAATAAGTACTGATTATTATTAATTCTTGGTTTTAATGGTGTTAACTTTGGAAGCCACATATTCTATTTTTGTGTTTGATTAGTATACTATTCTATTTTCTATACGTGTAAGCTCTTTTTTTTAAATGTAGCATTTATTCAGGAGAAGAAGGGCACCAAACAATAGATTATAATGGACTAGATACCACATCACTGCATGGAATAGACTATTCTAAAAAATTGTTAGTGCGGGAGTAATGAAGTTATAGTTACCTTGTTGGTTTACACACTTGTTTGTACAACAATTGTATATAGTTCATCTGTTCTTATACCTTTAAATTTTTATTTTTCTTCCTCACTTCCCTGGTTAAGAAATGACAAATCTTGATGTTATTGGAGTGGCTCTTTTAGTTAGTAGTTTCTATCTTGTTGTCAATGTTAATGCCTTTAGAGCTTCTGGATGGACAAAATCTCATGCTTCTTTTTACGGAGGTAGCGATGCCTCTGGAACTGTGCTCTCTTTTCTCGTGTGTCTTGAATATAAGTTAGGGATCAAGGAATGAATTATGATTTTCTTGAACACAGGTGGTGCATGTGGATATGGAAACTTGTACTCGGCTGGATATGGAACCCGTACTGCTGCTCTAAGTATTCCACTTTACATTTTCATATCATATTAATGATCAGGAGGTATAATTCTTGAATAACTTATTTCATGTGTTGAAGTTCAGTGACATGCTAATCTGTAATAACAGCCGTGTGGAGAAGATGTGTTTTCCTCTCTTTTGAGGAGTCATGATGCTTTGGTAGGTTTATCATCCATTATTTTACTTTTTTTATTAATTAAACGTGTACATAGTCACTCTTGGTTTTATTAATGATTGATGCAACACTGTTGGGAATCTGGTGAGCACTGATGACTGGTTAGAAATTGTGTTCATGATAATTGTTATTATATGCGGCCTCGTGCAGATCATGATGTTAATTGGCAATATTAAGGTAATCACTGGTCACGATGTTATCATGCATTTTAATATGATTTGTAGATGTTATTGCCGGATTTTATAGCTATGCAGCAATCACTCACTCTCTCTTTCTTCTAGTTTATTTTGTATCAGTAAGTTTGAAGTGCACGTATAATATGTTTGCTCCAATATACTTACAATTTATATTTTAGGGATGAAAGTTTGATTGATCAATTCCCGTTTTCAGGATATGGAGGTGTCTGATTTCAAATTATGTCTGTAACTACGAAGGCATGGATAACATTGTCTAAATGGGGATCATACTTGAGATGTCAATTATGGCTTCAAATTTACTTGTTTATGATCATTTTAATAATTTCATTTTCTTCTTTATAGCTGAGTGAACATAGAAATGATTTTTTCCTTTTAATGTATAAACTATAATATAATGTACAAGTCACTTGATACTAGCCTGCTAAACGATGGTGTGTGTATATTTCTGTAGAACTTATCATAAGCCATGAATACTGATAGGAGGTCAACGGCTCCGGATCCTGAGTCATATTCCAATATAAAATCCTGAAATGTTTGAAGACCTTCGTCATCAAGTGTTGTAGGGGGCTTACCTCCCTTGGAAAGGTACTTGACCCCTGTATAAATATTTTACTTGGTTTACGGTATCTTTTTTTGATAGTGATTAACACGTGGGCATATTTTTGAAGGTCGGTTCCTATTTCTCAGTAATCAGGTATGTAGTAAAGGTTTTAATTACAAATTTGTTACTCTGACTTGCTTAGTTGCTTAAAACTTTCATTTAATCTGATATTCATCTGCCAGATAGAAGAGGGGGATCGTCTATTTCTGGTTACAGGTATGATGATTACAACTGGAGATATGACAATGATGAACATCCAGACGAGGTTGGCCAGGCATCATCTGCGTTGGAAAACCTGCGATTGGATAGAAAAGCTCATAATTTGACCACTTCTTGGAGATTTGTAATTTAAAGTTAAGAGTGTTTTTTTAATCCCCCTTTTCATTATCCAGTAATGCTTGAAAGAAAAAATAATTGAAAATCAGAAATCAGCAAATCTAGCAGCTTTGGCAAATGCAAAATGTCTTGGATGCACTTAACTTAATATATATGACTTGATGAAGAAATTTTTAACAATAAACAAATAGTAGAAGAAAGTGCCTATTTGCACATGTTATTTTTATCCCCAAGACCTTTTTCTTTTGATTCCTTCGTGGTTTGTAGGGAGATTTGTCAAGCCTGTCAAAGGTTCTAGCCCGACGAAGTCGTAAATCAATGACTTGACAGAAAATATTAGGGAAGAGTTACTGCAAAAATGGAAGAAAAGATGAAGCAGCAAAAAGAAGAAATTGACGCAAAGATGAACAAGATGCAGGAGAACTTTAATTGGGCGCTGAGAAAACTAGGTGAAGCAAACCCTAGCCTCAATGTCAATATGGCAGAGCTATGCGCCACATTTTCAAGTGACCATGATGATTGCACTCATGTTCCCATGGTCACTCCTATTACTGGAGGTGGTTCTACCTAGTCAGAAGCGTTCTAGCAGCATTCTCGTTCTACTTTGTTTTTCTCAGTACTACTATGTTTAGATTTTGAACTGTAACTTTAACTTGTTAAAACTTCCACTTTTGTTTTATGGTTGGTAGACAATTGGTGGTATAAGGATGGTAGTATGGTGATGGTGAAGGTAGTGGTAGTATGGGGTAACTGATGTTATGATTGGTGGATTGATGTTATGGTCTGTGAATTGTGTTGGTTTTAAGACAATGGTCTTATTTATGGGCATGCTAATTTACAAACAGTTCCTAGCATTTTTTTGTAAAAGCATTGCAATAGGTCTTTATAATGTTGCTAATAACCGGTGAAAAATGTTACAAAAAACACTAAAAAAATATTGCAAAAAACACTAATAAGCGTTACAAAAAGGTTGCATCAATACCCCACATGTGAGGCCCACAAATATTGTACTGATAGCCCAAACCATGTTGTAACACTTTTCAAGTCCTATTGCAACCCCATTGATATTGCAATAGCATGTTTCTGTAACGGATAACCAAGGGTTGCAATAGGGTGTCCCCAGGATTGCGAAAAACTCTATTGCAATGCCTAAAATTGCAACCCCGAAAAAGAGTCGCAATAGCCTTTTTTTGGCCTTTAGCAACGCATTTTTGGCCTTTAGTAACGGTTTCTTGGGGTTGCAGAATCCAATCTATGGCGATGACCATATCTCCATCTATAGATTCCTCAACTCTTTCCATGAGGGTGAAAGGACCATTCTTGAGAATCAGAACATATAATGGGTTGGCCATCTTTATAAACAACAACATTTTCTTTTTCCACAATATGTAGTTAGATCTGTCAAATGCAGGAATCTTGATACTGCTAATCTTCTGTGTATTCATTCTTCCAAGATCTTTAATCAGTTTGCTTTCGGATTTTGTTCTGATACCACTTTTTAGGTAATGAATACAACACAGGGGGTGAATGTGTTTTGGCTATTTTTGAGGCTTTTTCAAAGTTAATTGCTTGGTTAACAAAGTAGATAAGAAATGCATCAATATTATGTTAACTGAAAATAAATAGTGCACACAATATTTTAAAACTCACTTAATTTTGTATTAAAATCAAGCTAGTATTTTGCTGCAAATTCTGGGTTCTTTGTAAGTAAATGTTGATGTGTATTTTTAGAGTATCGTTCGCGGGGAAGGACTAATATCAATACCAATTACAAGTCTTTTATCTCTTACTGTTCAGAAGTATGGAGAAGAATTTATGGTGTATGATAATCAACTAATTAAACTAATAACCAATTAAAAATATATAATTTACTTGAGAGAAAATAATCCAAGGGTATGGGTTCTTCAATGGCTATCATGAATGTCCAATTTTTGTTCTTGTTTTGTTAAAAATAATCCTTATAATGTTTATAAAATCCTCTCCCAAGGTAGATTATAGTGTCTACAACTATCCTTTGAACGCCACTCCCATGGTCATAAAAAGTATAATTATAGACTATTAAAAGCCAAGGATTATCAGTTTCACAATTCTCATATCAATCTCCCGATCTAATACTTAAATTGTGTCTATCATATTATGTATTAGAATTACAACTCCTCTCTCGATTCGTTATAACTCCTAAAGATTCAATTAGAATTTAGCCACTCCTCTAATTGTATAAAGCGTTCAATGACAAATTAACAATAACAAGAAAATCACAATATAATCAAATAAATATATTAAGCCAATGAATACTACCCAACTATTGGATAAACAAATTAGTTACTCATGATAAGATAAATAAAATATATATTCAGAACGCAAACCATGAGTTCAAGAGTTGATGTATAAACAATACAACTTTAAAGTTCCTTTGGAAATCTGGATGAATCCCTTCACTCCTTCTCTCAATCTCCCTCTCAAGCTGCTTCTCTCCCTTCTCTCAAGAATACAATTATCGAACTATTCTCTAATACAATATGTTATGGTTCTCTGTATACAATATGTCTTAAACCTAATATAAAAGAGTTTTAATGCTTTTCCTAAAATAAATTGGACTCTATGTAAAATTCGAAGTTTTTTTTCGGGCCTGATTCTGGGATTCTCAAGTTGGAATCTTGATTTTGGACCACTTCTAAACTGTAGAAAATTCTTTTAGCTTCGCATGGATTGTAAGATCGCTCAATTCTGATGTCTAGAACTCAAGTTACGGCCCAAACAGTAATGTATGCGTGTGCAACCCAATACATCCGAATTTTCTTATGATTTAAGTCCAGTTAAGACCAATTCCATCTAAAGTTTGGAATTCTTTATTTTCTATCATAAAACATTAAACTCTAATTAATAATATCCAATTAATGATATAATATTATAAACATGAAAATAAAATCCTTTAAATTATATATAAATATATACTCTATCAGTAAAGAACTCGGCTTCTTCCTTAAGAGAGTTACAATAAATTATAGATCTATTTTGATACTTTTAAAAACAAAGGACCAGTGTTTACTTTATAGATTAGTAAACACAGGTTTACACAGCATGCAATAGAATGTACTAAACCCTACTTTAAGTTATTTCTAAAGCTTTTAATTTATGGCTTAGTGTATCTTTGTAAATCATGTGAATCCGTGACTTTTTTTTGTCAGTTAATCTTGGAATTTGATCTTGTACTCTTCAAGATGCTTTTGTAGACTTTTCAATCTAACTGATTAGATCGTTTGTTGATTGATAATCTTGAATATTTAACTTGTCTGCATTATGTACTTGAGCTTCATATCGAGATCTCCAGTTTTGTAACACCCCCAGATCCGGGGTCGGGGATCCGGGTCATCACGGTCTTTCTTTCCATAAATATCACTTAACTTAATTAAAAATAAATAACCTCATGTTGTGACCCCACACTAACACACACCACCACACGTTATAGTCTCAGAGATGAAATTGAAATAAGTACAAGTCCTTGAATCCATAATTTAAAAGTTATCACAACCGAAAATGATTACTTAATAAGTTTACAGTTAATTGCCATTATCTGCCACAAGTTATAATTATACATAATTGATTCCCAAAAGTAGAATGCCTGATCTACAGATAGATCTACCTCTGCAGCTATAGCAGTTATGATATCAACGGGAAGACGCGGGACGCTTCCCACGCTGGGTCTGCTTGAGTCTGGCCATTTTTCCTAACTATTGTTATATGATGAAGAAATGAAGCAAGTGTGAGCATTACAACTCGCAAGATAATATATAGTGTAATCAATAATGCAAGTATCTAAATGGATAACTTACTGGAAATTCTTATCAAGTGTAAGATAATTAATTACTGGATATAACCTTAAAGAGAGATGAAGTTACCAAATACTTCACTATACTTATATCATTTTAGAAAACTACTTAAACTACCATTGTTCAAAGTATAAAAAGTTTTCGAAGTTCGTCACATAGATGAGACTACAAGATAAGACTTGAGTGGATTCAATCTTTGAAATATCATTTGAAAGAATGAAGTTATGAGATACTTCATTAAGTCCTGATATATATATACCTATATATATATATATATCATACATTCCCTGATAACCTCTGTTATAAAAAGTATAAACAGAGTTGTAATATCCAATGAATTTGGAACGAAGAGAATTTTAGCATAAACCCGATATCTTGTTGATCAGGCAAAGATACCCATAAGTAACCTTTTCTACTGTAGATGGATGAATTCCTCGCCGGTCATCACCCTGGCCGCATTAGGACCTCGCGCTAGACCGTTACCCGGCCACTCACGCGTGGATGGACTGTCACCCAGCCTCTTACACCTTCATAGACTGTTACCCCGGCATGTCGCTTGTGGCCCCCTCTAAACCCAGGTCAGAAGTTTGGGGTCCACACACACCTTAATTATAACCTGCTTATAATAATAATAAAGATAATAATAATATATGCAGTGACCCTACTTACCAACCACCACGGACCGCAACAGGTTAAAGTATGCACACAAGCCAAACACACTAATATATTACAAACCGTTCAAATCCCAACTATTTCAAACTCAAACTGAGTATTAAACATTATTACAAACTTAAATTATCCCAAAAGAAGCCTACTAGCTCAGTTTTCTCAACCTGAACCCCTAGCTCTCGCGCTGGACTGGGGATCCTCGCTACCAACTGGTTCCTTTTTAACTGGAAAGAATATAAACAACATCGCACAAATGAGCTAACTAGCTCAGCAAGTCACAATGACAAAACTGAGAATAATGATCATCAGGTGAATATGATTATGATATCAAGTGAACATTGGATTATGATTTAGAATTGGATATTATACTTTTAATTTAAAAACCAAGGTTAGGCTGCTGATCAGTCACGCACTAACCCCGAGCAAGGCATACAGCATTGCTCTAACTACTGGATCCAAGGCACACATTGGCCTAACTTGACCATTATATGGTCTGACCACGAATCTGGTCCATAATTTTATAAAAACAATCCAATTCTAACATAATAACAGAATATGCAATAATAAACAATAACCGAAATCATTAACAACAATAAATGTTTAACAATGAAAGGGTTTCAATCCTTGTAAGGATCAATAAGGCAATTTAAAAGCTTGGATGATGGGTAATGAAAGAATTGGATAACAAAGGAATCAACATTTCAGGGTTTCAAAGATTTGGGCTTTCAATGCATAGGATACAATGATTGAATGTACAAGTAATTCAGTTCAGTGTTTGGGATTTTGTTTGCATGTATTTGTGGAGTAGTATCGTATACTTGAGGTTCGTGTTTGGGTATACAATAATCAATGGTTTAGAAAGAATAAGGTTTATGGCTCAAGAACAATAACTGGAATCAGAGTTTAGGTTTCAGTGCTTCAAAGCACTTGCAATATCAATCTGACTATCAAATACTACAATATCTCGAGAAAGTTCAGAACACTTGCCTGATATTAGCTTACTACACTGCACTCGCTTCCAATCACAAGCGTCTTACTCCTCAACTATCTGTTTCCCTTTCCTACGTCTTGCCTCTTCTGCTCACATATCATAAGCATCTATCAATAATTTACTCATGGAATTCTATTCAACACATACTTCTATCTACCCTTCGTTTTACCCAAATCCGATTAACGGATTGAAAGTTATGCAATAATCAAGTAAACACAGAATATATAGACCGATAGTCAATTAACGAGTCACATATAGCATATAATACATCACGTAATCAATGATATATCATTTATAAAGAAGTCTCGGGTCATAAATAGGCTTTCCGGTAATTAAAATGATTTTTAAAACATTTTTCGGAATTAAAACGGGTCGTTGGATCAATTTCAGGTTAATAAACAGGGTTCGGTTGGCCAATTCTGGCTCCGAAATAATTTTAGAATAATTATCGAGCCTTGGAAATAATTTAGAATAATATTTTAAAGCTCGAAACTATTTTTCAGAATTTTTAAATCATTTTTAAATAATTAAATCTAATTAAATAATTAATTAAAATCAATTAATAATTAATTAAATCAATTAATCAATTAATTTTCGAATTAATTGACCAATTAATCAATTAGAAATTAACTGGAATTAATTAACTAATTAATTTAGATTTATTTGTGAATTAAAAATAATTTTCAGAATTAAAATAATAATTTTTAGAATTTTCAGAAATTAAAAACGAATTTTTATAATAAAAATAAATAGGAAATATGATTTTTAAACATTTTTAAAACAGAAATCCAATTTTTGCAAAGTCTGGAAACTACAGGGACCAAACTGTATCGTTTTCAAAATTATAGGTACTAAACTGTAATTTTCCAGGGGGGTCGCCGGAAAACAGTCGGGGATGGCCGGAAAACACGTTCCAGGGATGCTCAGGCCACCATCACCTCCAGATCACATGTACACATCACCAGGAACACAACCATGCAATCAATTCATCCTAACAATCCCTGAGTTGGCCGGAATTTGGCCGTGAAATTTTCCAGTTTCCGGCGAACATCGGAAAACTTCAAAACACAACTCCCTTCTATACAGACCTCGTTGGTTCATGAAACTTATACGACTAGATTGCAAATTTCACAGAGAACACAACCCACTATAACACAACATCAATCTATCACAGAATAAGAAACCCCCAAATTTCAATTAAGAACATTCATACGGGTTATAAACCCTAATTTTAAAATTCGAAAATCAAACTCAAATTTGAACATGTTATTGAACTCCAAATCAGACGTATGACATATGAAAATCATCAGGAAAACAAGCTCTACAACATGCAATCATCAAATCATACAAACAGTCATCCGAACAAAAATTCATATTTTTAATAATAAATTCGAAAATAAATAATTTTTTAGAAAAATAACCTTGATTTCTGCAGGTGTATGGATTACAGAATCTGGTAGAGCTCTTCAAGACCTTCAGATTGGTTACTCGAGCTTTCCAAACCGAATTCAATAACACCTCCAAATGTTTGTTTGATTCTTAGAACAGTTTTAGGAAATTAGGGTTTTTCTCTGAAAATTATATAATTATCTGTCTGCAATTGATTTTGATACGAAATAAATTACGGTAAAAGTCTATTTATAATTACGGAAAATTAGTATCTCGTTGGATCATTCCGGATATAAAACGGTACGTTTATTTGTAAAAACTGATCCAAACGGTATCGGTTTTCGGGATAATTATCCAAATCAGTACAATTTGTACTGCGGTCTTGGTCTCAGCGCCTGGTTACACGTATTACGAAGTGATAATTGTGATAGTTTAATAAAAAGCTCTCGTTTATCGAAAATACGGGTTTTATTGATTTACCAAAACGAATATTGTATCGAAAATGTTACGCCGGGACCCGCGCAGGACAAACCGTACGCCGGATCGAAAAAGTCGAAACATGGAAAATGCTCGGAATATTACAATTAGGTTAGGAAGGAGTTCTCGAAAGAGTTTCGGGTTCCAAAAACGTAACAACGGTTGACGTCGGTTGGTTCCCGTTTTTATAAAATAGATTTTAATTACCCGGAAAAAGATTTTAGAAATTTCAGATGATTCTTATAAATCCATAAACCAACATAAAAATAATTAGGAAGATATGACAATTATCTATATTTTATTTTGGACATATAAAATTAAAATACTCAATTAATATTATTTTTGAATAACCAAGTACAGATAACACTTTAACAATTAACTCACAGAATAGATACTGAACACACATAATAATTATATAATAGCAAAAATAATTACACGATATATCCCGGATATTACATCCTTCCCCCCTTAAAAGGATTCTGTCCTCAGAATCTCTAAGAAAACAAATGAGGGTACTTTTCTCTCATATCACTTTCTAACTCCCAGGTTGACTCTTCAACCTTTGGGTTTCTCCACAATACTCTTACTAACTTTACCACTTTAATTCTCAATACTTTTTCTCTTTCTTCTAGAATCTCTATCGGACTCTCTACATATGATAAATCTGCTTGAAGTTCTATTAGCTCATATTCTATTACATGCCTGGAGTCTAGATTATATTTCTTAAGCATTGATATGTGAAAAACATTGTGAATGTGCTCCATGTGCGGAGGTAACGCCAATTCGTAAGCTACTTTGCCAATACGCTTTAGGATTTCAAAAGGTCCGACATATCTTGGGTTTAGCTTCCCTTTCTTCCCAAACCTCGTTAATCCTTTCCACAGTGATACTTTCAATAATACCAAGCTTCCTTCTTCAAATTCCATGTCTTTTCTTGACTGGTCTGCATATTTCCTTTGACGATCTTGTGCGGCTATTAATCTTTTCTGGATAATTTCAACAACTTCCTTTGTCTGCTGTACCAATTCGGGTCCGAGTATTTTACGTTCTCCTACTTCGTCCCAATATACTGGAGATCTACATTTGCGTCCATAGAGGGCTTCATAAGGTGGCATCCCAATGCTGGCGTGATAACTGTTGTTATAGGCAAACTCTACCAAGGGTAAATGCTCGTCCCAACTTCTTTTGAAATCAATAGCACAAACACGTAGCATGTCCTCGATTGTCTGGATCGTTCTTTCACTTTGGCCATCCGTTTGGGGGTGATAGGCCGTACTCATATTCAATCTTGTTCCCAAACATTCTTGAAAACTCTTCCAAAATCTTGAATTAAATCTTGGATCTCGATCAGATACAATAGACACTGGAACTCCATGACGAACTATGATCTCTTTCAAGTACATATGAACTAACTTGTCGAGCGAAAATCGTTCATTTATAGGCAGAAAATGAGCTGACTTGGTAAGTCTATCTACTATAACCCAAATGGCATCATGATTAGCCCTTGTCCTTGGTAATCCAACTATGAAATCCATGGTAATATGTTCCCACTTCCACTCGGAATCTTCAATGGCCGTAGCAATCCGCTTGGTCTCTGATGCTCTGCTTTAACTCTCTGACAGGTATAGCATATGCTAACCCATTCCGCAATTTCCCTCTTCATATCTGGCCACCAATAATTCTTCTTTAAATCTTTGTACATTTTGGTACTCCCTGGATGGATGGAATATCTTGAACTATGTGCCTCTTGTAAAATTTCATTTTTCAGCTCCGTTACTGGTGGAATCCAAATTCTTGAAGAAAACCTAAGAATACCTTGATCATCTTGTTGCGTGCATAATTCCTCACCTACCAAACTATTTATATCTTGATCCATTACCTCTTTCTGGCAATTCTTTATTTTCTCCAATAACTCCGGTTGGAAAATCATACTGTACACTTTTGCTTCCTCAGGCTTGTAAATTCTAGTCTCCAATTCCAATTTTTGAAATTCTTTATATATCTCTTCAAGTACGGATAACACATTTAACCTTTCCTTCCGACTTAACGCATCTGCTACAACGTTCGCCTTACCGGGATGATAATTAATCGAGCAATCATAATCCTTGATCAGTTCTAACCATCTCCTTTGTCTCATATTAAGTTCCTTCTAGGTAAATATATATTTCAAACTTTTGTGATCCGTGAAAATCTCACATTTTTCTCCATACAAATAATGTCTCCAAATCTTCAAAGCAAAAACTATAGCTGCTAACTCCAAATCATGAGTAGGGTACTTCTGTTCGTGTGGTTTCAATTGCCTTGACGCATACACAATCACCTTGTCGTGCTGCATAAGAACACATCCTAATCCTTTGTAAGAAGCATCGCTATAAATTATGAAATTCCCTTGATCGTCTGGAAGTGACAAAACAGGTGTTGTGATTAATCTCTGCTTCAATTCCTGAAAACTTTCTTCGCACTTGTCATTCCATATAAACTTTTCATTCTTTCGTGTAAGCTTTGTCAATGGTATTGCAATTCTTGAGAAATTCTGAACGAATCGTCGATAATATCCTGCCAATCCCAAGAAACTTCTTACCTCAGTGGGTGTTCTCGGTCTTTCCCAATTCGTAATTGCCTCGATCTTTGCCGGGTCCACTTCGATCCCTTCATTACTGACTATGTGTCCTAAGAACTGAACTTCCTGTAGCCAAAACTCACACTTCGACAATTTAGCATATAACTTCTTTTTCCTTAAAATCTCCAAAGCTGTCCTTAAATGTTCCGTATGATCCTCCTCCGTCTTTGAATAGATCAAAATATCGTCTATAAATACTATAACGAACTTGTCCAAATATTCTTTAAAAATTCTGTTCATCAGGTCCATAAACGCTGCTGGGGCGTTGGTCAATCCAAAAGACATTACTAGAAATTCATAATGCCCATACCTTGTTCTGAAAGCTGTCTTTGGTATATCTTCTGGTTTGATCTTCAGTTGATGATATCCCGATCTTAAATCGATTTTGGAGAAATACTTGGCTCCCTTCAATTGGTCAAACAAATCATCAATTCTAGGTAACTGATACTTATTCTTGATTGTCAACTTGTTGAGCTCCCTATAGTCGATGCACAGTCTCATACTTCCATCCTTCTTCTTGATAAATAATACCGGTGCACCCCACGGGGATACGCTGGGTCTGATTACTCCTTTCTCTAACAGCTCTTGTAATTGCTTTGCTAACTCTTTCATCTCAACGGGCGCCATTCTATACGGGGCCTTGGATACTGGTTCGGTTCCAGGTGCTAAGTCGATTGCAAATTTAATTTCTCTATCTGGAGGAAGTCCTGGTAACTCGTCGGGAAACACGTCTGGAAATTCCTTCACAACTGGAATATCTTCAAGTTTTGCTGGCTCCTGACTTCTGTCGATCACATATGCTACGAAATGCTCACATCCTTGTCGTAGTAACTTCTTGGCTTGAATCATCGTTAAGAACTTATTTACCTGCTTCTGTCCCTTGAACGTTACTATTCTTTCGTCTGGCGTTTTCACCATTACTTTCTTATTTCGACAATCTATCTGAGCATCATGCTTAGATAACCAATCCATCTCTAATATAACGTTAAATTCTCCTAACTTAAACGGTATCAAATCTATACAAAACTTACGACCAGAAATCTCAATCCCATAATTCCCATAAACTTGGTTAACAGTTACACGTTCTTGATTTGCTAATTCCACAGTCATTATTTCATTTAAATACTCAACTGGACAATTTAACTTACTAACAAAATCTTGTGAAACAAACGATCGAGTTGCTCCCGAATCTATTAACACTTTGGCACATAAAGAATTCACATTAAGCATACCTGCCACGACATCCGCATCCTGGATCGCATTCTTCACCGATATGTCAAAAACTCAAGCCCTCGGAGTCTCATTCACTGTTGGGGTAGATCCCATAATCCTTAATGCATTACTGACTGGGGCTGGTGTCTTGCAATCCCTGGCCATATGTCCTGGCTTTCCACATTTGAAGCATGTAAATCCAATGGCTGGAACCTTCACTGCTGGATTTCGGATAGGTTGATCCTTATTTGCTGGCTCTCTTGCTGGCTGATTTCGGCACTCCCTCGAGTAGTGCCCTTTCTGGTTGCATTTAAAACATACCACATTCAACTTGTTACAAACTCCTCCATGCTTCTTTCCACATACTTGACAATCTGGAAAAGTTAATCTCAATTGATTTGGTTGATTCACATTAGCTGGACGATCCCTGGCCTCCGTCTCCTGCATTTCGTCTCCTGAAATTAAAATTTCTCCCTGGCTGAAACTTGCCCTTCTTAAAATTTGGAAACTTCCCTGTTTGTGACTGACCCTCAACTTTCCTTTTCTTACTTTCCTTATCTTTCTGGAACATCTCACTCTCTGTCTCTGCGATCATAGCCTTCTGTACAACCCCGGCATAGGTATCCAATTCAAAAATAGCTACCTTCCCTCTGATCCATGACTTCAAGCCTTGCCGGAATCTCTTAGCTTTCTTTCTATCAGTATCAACATACGACGGCACATACCTTGACAATTCCTCAAACTTCCCCTCATAATCTGTTACCGACATGTTCCCTTGCTTTAATTCTAAAAACTTCAGCTCCATTTGATCCTCAACAAACTGAGGAAAATACTTTTCTAAAAACAATTCCTTAAACCTTTCCCAAGTAATAACATCTGTGCTTTCCAATGTCTTCACCATCTCCCACCAATAGGTGGCCTCACTCTTCAGATAGTAACTTGCAAATTCAACCTTCTGCTCCTCTTTCACTTTTACCAAGTCAAATACCTTCTCTATTTCCTTTAACCACACATTTGCTTCAATTGGCTCCAAGGAACCCTTAAATTCTGGTGGGTTTACTGCCTGAAAAGTTTTGAAAGTTACCTGGGGATTGGTCTGTCTCTGCTGTTGTTGTGCCAGGTGAACTGTTTGTTGGGCCAGGATTTGAAGAATCTGGGCTATTGCTGGGTCCATGGGTCCTGGGTTCACATTCTGGTTTGTATCATCTTGGTTGTTATTGTTGTTGTTGTTGGTTTCTTCATTCTGGATGTTGATGCGGGTATTTCTTCTGGGAGGCATTTTCTGTAAAGAATCAATCAATTTATTTAGCTTTTGAATCAAATCTTTGTATAAAAGAAAAGTTTTGTAAAATAGGAATATCTCTTTTTGAAAACAGTTGTAACTAAGTAAATTGCATGCTTCTTTACAGAATATAAACAGTTATGGAAAACAGTGTACATGGTATCACAGGGTATACTGGTGCAATAAATAAGGTAAAGTAAAACAGGTGCAATAAAGTAAATGACAGTGTTGGAAAGGAAAAGGGTACTGATATATATATAGATCAAAAGTTTTAGGTAGTACAAGCGTAAAGACGCTTCGAAAGTAAAAGCAAAAAGGGTACAACAACCTACTCACTAGTCAGCATCGCTAGTCTATAAATACAACTCAAAAGTCTACTGATACACACTACACACTACTATACATACTACATAATCATAACAACACTGCTCAGCATCTCCATCTCAGAATCTTTGGCTCATGGCAAATCTGGACCTCCTATCTCCTCAAGCTCCTCTAGAACCCACTTAGCCCACTCCACTAGGAAATCAGGGGTGATGTCCTCATGTGTAGCCTCAGCAATCCTCACAGCAGCTGCTCTACGAAACGCCTGGAGCCTCTCCCTAAGTCGCCTCTCACCACTCCCCATCTCTCTGGTACGCATGATATGCAATAACTCCTGGATCTGACCCTGTTGGAATCGCTGCTCCATAAGGCAAGCCTCAAACTGATGATATGGGACAGGATAGGAAGAGAACTGGAAAGGTACTCCTGTGACTGAATGACTAGTAAAGCCTGAATCAGCAGGTGGGGGTCCTCTGACAGGTGGCCTCATGCCTGGAGGTGGAATAGCCTGTAATGGTACGGGCTGCAACACCGGTGGAGGTAGAATAGCCAATGCTGGTGGAATCACAGGACGTGGATCCGATGCTGGTGCTCCAATTGAAGGCTCTGAGTGATCAGCTGATACGGGAATAAAAGAGTCGGCCATCTCTGCTATCTGAAATCATATCGTAATATAAGAATCTCGTACCACAACGCAAACTATACTATTACCGGTTATACCATAACACTCAACCTCTCGACGTTCTATCATCCTATACCTTACTTCTAATCTTATCCCTCTACCCATTCCCGTCAACCTAGGCTTGTGTCAGTGACTTATAACCTGTAGCTCTGATACCAAACCTGTGGCACCCTCCAAACCCGGGTCAGAAGTTTAGGGTCCACACACACACCTTAATTATAACCTGCTTATAACAATAATAAAGATAATAATAATATATGCAGTGACCCTACTTACCAACCACCACGGACCGCAACAGGTTAAAGTATGCACACAAGCCAAACACACTAATATATTACAAACCGTTCAAATCCCAACTATTTTAAACTCAAACTGAGTATTAAACATTATTACAAACTTTTACAAACTTAAATTATCCCAAAAGAAGCCTACTAGCTCAGCTTTCTCAACCTGAACCCCTAGCTCTCGCGCTAGACTGGGGATCCTCGCTACCAACTGGTTCCTTTTTAACTGGAAAGAATATAAACAACATCGCACAAATGAGCTAACTAGCTCAGCAAGTCACAATGACAAAACTGAGAATAATGATCATCAGGTGAATATGATTATAATATCAAGTGAACATTGGATTATGATTTAGAATTGGATATTATACTTTTAATTTAACAACCAAGGTTAGGCTGCTGATCAGTCACGCACTAACCCCGAGCAAGGCACACAGCATTGCTCTAACTACTGGATCCAAGGCACACATTGGCCTAACTTGACCATTATATGGTCTGACCACGAATCTGGTCCACAATTTTATAAAAACAATCCAATTCTAACATAATAACAGAATATGCAATAATAAACAATAACTGAAATCATTAACAACAATAAATGTTTAACAATGAAAGGGTTTCAATCCTTGTAAGGATCAATAAGGCAATTTAAAAGCTTGGATGCTGGGTAATGAAAGAATTGGATAACAAAGGAATCAATATTTCAGGGTTTCAAAGATTTGGGCTTTCAATGCATAGGATACAATGATTGAATGTACAAGTAATTCAGTTCAGTGTTTGGGATTTTGTTTGCATGTATTTATGGAGTAGTATCGTATACTTGAGGTTCGTGTTTGGGTATACAACAATCAATGGTCTAGAAAGAATAAGGTTTATGGCTCAAGAACAATAACTGGAATCAGAGTTTAGGTTTCAGTGCTTCAAAGCACTTGCAATATCAATCTAACTATCAAATACTACAATATCTCGAGAAAGTTCAGAACACTTGCCTGATATTAGCTTACTACACTGCACTCGCTTCCAATCACAAGCGTCTTACTCCTCAACTATCTGTTTCCCTTTCCTACGTCTTGCCTCTTCTGCTCACATATCATAAGCATCTATCAATAATTTACTCATGGAATTCTATTCAACACATACTTCTATCTACCCTTCGTTTTACCCAAATCCGATTAACGGATTGAAAGTTATGCAATAATCAAGTAAACACAGAATATATAGACCGATAGTCAATTAATAAGTCACATATAGCATATAATACATCACGTAATCAATGATATATCATTTATAAAGAAGTCTCGGGTCATAAATAGGCTTTCTGGTATTTAAAATGATTTTTAAAATATTTTTCGGAATTAAAACGGGTCGTTGGATCAATTTCGGGTTAATAAAAAGGGTTCGGTTGGCCAATTCTGGCTCCGAAATAATTTTAGAATAATTATCGAGCCTTGGAAATAATTTAGAATAATATTTTAAAGCTCGAAACTATTTTTCAGAATTTCTAAATCATTTTTAAATAATTAAATCTAATTAAATAATTAATTAAAATCAATTAATAATTAATTAAATTAATTAATCAATTAATTTTCGAATTAATTGACCAATTAATCAATTAGAAATTAACTGGAATTAATTAACTAATTAATTTAGATTTATTTGTGAATTAAAAATAATTTTCAGAATTAAAATAATAATTTTTAGAATTTTCAGAAATTAAAAACGAATTTTTATAATAAAAATAAATAGGAAATATGATTTTAAACATTTTTAAAACAAAAATCCAATTTTTGCAAAGTCTGGAAACTACAGGGACCAAACTGTATCGTTTTCAAAACTATAGGTACTAAACTGTAATTTTCCAGGGGGGTCGCCGGAAAACAGTCGGGGATGGCCGGAAAACACGTTCCAGGGATGCTCAGGCCACCATCACCTCCAGATCACATCTACACAACACCAGGAACACAACCATGCAATCAATTCATCCTAACAATCCCTGAGTTGGCCGGAATTTGGCCGTGAAATTTTCCAGTTTCCGGCGAACATCGAACAACTTCAAAACACAACTCCCTTCTCTACAGACCTCGTTGGTTCATGAAACTTATACGACTAGATTGCAAATTTCACAGAGAACACGACCCACTATAACACAACATCAATCTATCACAGAATAAGAAACCCCCAAATTTCAATTAAGAACATTCATACGGGTTATAAACCCTAATTTTAAAATTCGAAAATCAAACTCAAATTTGAACATGTTATTGAACTCCAAATCAGACGTATGACATATGAAAATCATCAGGAAAACAAGCTCTACAACATGCAATCATCAAATCATACAAACAATCATCCGAAGAAAAATTTATATTTTTAATAAAATAAATTCGAAAATAAATAAATTTTTAGAAAAATAACCTTGATTTCTGCAGGTGTATGGATTACAGAATCTGGTAGAGCTCTTCAAGACCTTTAGATTGGTTACTCGAGCTTTCCAAACCGAATTCAATAACACCTCCAAATGTTTGTTTGATTCTTAGAACAGTTTTAGAAAATTAGGGTTTTTCTCTGAAAATTATATAATTATCTGTCTGCAATTGATTTTGATACGAAATAAATTACGGTAAAAGGCTATTTATAATTACGGAAAATTAGTATCCTGTTGGATCATTTCGGATATAAAACGGTACGTTTATTTGTAAAAACTGATCCAAACGGTATCGGTTTTCGGGATAATTATCCAAATCAGTACAATTTGTACTGCGGTCTTGGTCTCAGCGCCTGGTTACACGTATTACGAAGTGATAATTGTGATAGTTTAATAAAAAGCTCCCGTTTATCGAAAATACTGGTTTTATTGATTTACCGAAACGAATATTGTATCGAAAATGTTGCGCCGGGACCCGCGCAGGACAAACCGTACGCCGGATCGAAAAAGTCGAAACATGGAAAATGCTCGGAATATTACAATTAGGTTAGTAAGGAGTTCTCGAAAGAGTTTCGGGTTCCAAAAACGTAACAACGGTTGACGTCGGTTGGTTCCCGTTTTTATAAAATAGATTTTAATTACCCGGAAAAAGATTTTAGAAATTTCAGATGATTCTTATAAATCCATAAACCAACATAAAAATAATTAGGAAGATATGACAATTATCTATATTTTATTTTGGACATATAAAAATTAAAATACTCAATTAATATTATTTTTGAATAACCAAGTACAGATAACACTTTAACAATTAACTCACAGAATAGATACTGAACACACATAATAATTATATAATAGCAAAAATAATTACACGATATATCCCGGATATTACATCGCTTATGCCGACTCAATTAGATGGACTTACTTCCCTAACATTGGGCAAGTAATCAAATTGTTTTCTCAAAACAGCAACCTCGTAGCGAATATAAAATACACCACAGAGCCGGATCCCTTAGATTTTTGAGCGAATATTCAAGTCCCCTTCAAAGGAAGATCTTAAACTTTGAAAACGAGTTTTGGGATCCCCTCAAACTTTTGAAATTATTTTGAAGACTCGAAAACATTTTAAAGAATGTTTAGAGTAATGATGATTTAATAAAATAAATCAGTCCCGGTATATCAGAAAATATCTGAATATTATTATTTAAATAATATTCCCATAAAGGATAATATTTATAAAAATAATTGAAGTAGAAGTTTTAAAACTCATACTTGAAACGAATAATAAATAACAAAAGATATACTTATACGAAAGTACGATCCTTATTTGAATAATCGAAGATAAGTTTGATTATTATTCAAAACCATTGAATATACCTTATTCGATTAATAGTTATAGAAAACTATATATATATATATAAATATACGTATAATATACTCAGGAACATCGACTCTCGGTTTAGAAAAATGTTCACCTTTGGGTCCCTATACTAAGGGTATACGCAACTACTACTTATCTCTAGCATAGGTATTATACAGTTTATAAGCATTTGAATTGATAATAGAATAGCAAGATTTCATAACATGCATATATATACCATATCAACATGCTCCAATATATCGCAAGATTTGCTCACTTATCTCAAGATAATGCATCAATATATTTACATCACAACAACAGTATAACGGGTAGAAAACTTGCATGAGCGACTGGGGTGGTAAAAGGCCTGGGGCGAGTCTGGTAACCTATAAACGACATATAATTTGGAATTAAACCACGGTCGCTTAAGAAACTAGTCTTTAACCAATTAGACCCTAACGTTCGCTTTTGCGTTTAACGATTCACATAAGTCGTTCGAGTACCCTCGGCTCCACCATTTTTAATAAATTAACCGTTAAGAATTTTAAGGTGACTCTTTCGCGAATACTCTACCAACTGACCTACTAACCTAACATAATTGTTTCTTACTCCAAATAGTCATTTAAGGACCTCAACCAAGGTTTCAAAGTAAGGCGAGGGGTAAAGGTACGTTCGCGAAATGTCGTTACGTAAAATGGTCGTTTCACTGAACCGTACATCGGATTCAAGAGAACCACATATCAAAACGAAGCTTACGACATAATCTAGCTAAACATGGCAAACTCACAGATTCAACATTTAGTTCTCTGTCCCTAACACTAAGAACAAGCAGTTTTATGAAAATGGGCATTACGACGGCTATGTTTACGCGATTACCAAGTTTTAAACCACTCTAAACAACCATAATTCAACTCACAACCAACAATACAACCAACCCTCATCCCAACCTTACTACATTAGTCCCAAACCTCGAGATTTTTCAATTCATTCAACCCCAAACATGAACTACTCACTATACTTAAGTTTCATTAACTATAAACAAGGTTCCAACATCCAAATCGCTACAAATCCAATCCAAACTTTAAACACACAAGCATCATGCTTCTCATTTACTATAACAATCAAAACCATTCCTAATACTCAAAGTAAAGTTAAGGTTTGGAGGTGTTATACCTTTCTTGGAGTGATTAGAGTAGTTAGGAAGCGTTAAGAAGCCTTGAGATCGCCTAGGAATGCTTGGATCTTAAAGGAAAAAACAAAGAAAACAAAGTTAGTAACTTGAAAACACTATTCATCATCTTCTTCCTTGATTTATTGGAAGAGGTTAATGAAGAATTGGAAGCTTAAACTCCTAGGATATGCTTATCTAATCATCAAGTAGCCAATGGATTTACCTTGGATTTGTTTATGAAGTGAAGCTTGAATTCTTGAAAATTTTCTTCCTTGGGATGAAGAAAGCCGAGAGCAATGGAGGGGGAGAGTGTTTGTGGTGGAAAATGGGAGTTGGGTGAGATATTTGGGTGGTTAATTGGTTGATTAAAGTGAGTGGAGTGTGTCTAAGCATGACATCACCTTGGTGACTTCATCATTTGCCACTTGTCATTACTTGGTGGTGGAAGCATCTTTTATGCTAATCCTTGCTTAATTGCTTGATCATCATCATTAATCCTTGCACTAATCTCTCTTGCATTACTTGTCGTTTAATTGTTTTACGACTCGTTTATCGTTTGAGGGATCATATCCGGGATCTTATTACTTGGGTTCCCCTAAACCTTTCTCAATATTTTATATTCCTTTTATGATCCTCTCTTATAATCCTTGAATTTAAATCCTTTTAATCATGTTACTTTATACTCAATTCTTTCGGTATCTGGTGGATTTTCGGGAAAATCAAAGTGTTCGAATTTGGATTCTAACGATCTTTACATACACTTATATACCATATAGAGTACTAATAAGATCTCAGAATATCAATAAAAGAACTGCTACCTAGTGTGGCATGAAAAGTTTTCTTATTCAGCATAATCAGCAAAATCACTATTCATAAGGTTTACAAAAAGTCCAAAAATTTTGGGGTTATTACAGTCTCCCCTCCATAAAGGATTCCGTCCTGGAATCAGATAGAAAACAAATGGGGGTACTTTTCTAGCATTGCGCTCTCTAGTTCCCAAGTTGACTCCTCCACATTATGATTTTTCCATAAAACTCTTACCAGCTTGATAACCATGTTGCGAAGCACTTGCTCTTTTTTATCCATAAACTTCACTGGTTTCTCCACGTAAGTCAGGTCTGGTTGCATGTCCACATGCTTGTATTCCACTATGTGCCTGGCATCCCGATGATACTTCCTTAGCATTGACACATGGAACACATTATGAACTTATTTTAGGTTCGGGGGTAAGGATAGCTCGTAAGCTAACTTCCCAATTCGTCTTAGTATCTCAAAAGGTCCAATATATCTTGGGCTTAGTTTCCCTTTCTTTCTGAACCTCATCAATCCTTTCTAAGGGGATACCTTTAGTAGTACTAAGTCCCCTACTTCATACTCCTTGTCCTTTCGGGCTAGGTCTGCATACTTCTTCTGTCGGTCTTGGGCTGCTACAAGCCGTCCTCTGATGAGATCCACTATATCTTTGGTCCTTTGGACCACTTCGGGTCCGAGCATCTTTCGCTCTCCCACTTCATCCCAGTATAAGGGAGATCGCCACCTTCTTCCGTACAGGGCCTCGTAAGGCGGCATTCCGATGCTGGCATGAAAGCTATTATTATAAGAAAACTCGATCAACATCAAGTGATCATCCCAACTTCCTTTAAAGTCTATTGCACAGACTCTCAGCATATCCTCTAGTGTCTGGATGGTCCTTTCACTTTGCCCATTCGTTTGGGGATGGTATGCGGTACTCATGTTTAATTTGGTTCCCGCACATTCTTGAAAGCTCCTCCAAAATCTGGAGTTGAATCTGGGGTCTCGGTCTGAGACAATGGACGCTGGGACTCCATGTCGCGTCACTATTTCCTTAAGGTAAGTGTCCACCAGTCTATCGACTGTGTATCTCTCATTGATAGGAATGAAGTGAGCTGACTTTGTCAGTCGGTCTATATTTACATATATGCCATCGTGATTGGCTTTCGTCCTTGGTAAGCCTACAACAAAATTCATATCTATCTGTTCCCATTTCCATTCGGGAATCTCCGGGGGTCGTAAAAGTCCACTGGGTCTCTGGTGCTCCGCTTTTACTCTCTGGCAAGTCAAACACTTGCTTACCTATTCTGCTACGTCCCTCTTCATGTTGGGCCACCAGTAATACTCCTTTAAATCCCTATACATCTTGGTGCTCCCCGGGTGAATGGAATACCTTGAACTATGGCTTTCATCCAAAATCTCGTCTTTAAGCTCTTGAACATTCGGAACCCAAATCCTGTAGGAATACCTCATTATCCCCTTATCATCTCTCTCAGTATGGATCTCTTCTCCAGTCATTGACTCTCCGCCTTCATTCATTACATTTTCTTGGCACAATCTAATATTTTCCAATAACTCTGGCTGCATCGAGATCTCAAACAGCTTTTCAGTTCCGGCTCCAGTTACCTTTAATTCTATTTCCATTTTCTCGAAATCCCTTATCAATTCCTCCAAAGTTATTATCATTTTGAGTCTTTCCTTCCTACTAAGGGCGTCAGCCACCACATTGGCTTTCCCTGGATGATAGAGAATCTCACAATCATAGTCCTTGATTAGTTATAACCATTTTCTCTGACACATATTGAGCTCTTTCTGCGTGAATATGTACTTGAGGCTCTTATGGTCTGTGAAAATCTCGCACTTCTCTCCATACAAGTAGTGCCTCCAAATCTTTAAGTCAAAAACTATTGCCGCGAGCTCAAGGTCATGAGTAGGATATCTAATCTCGTATTCCTTCAGTTGTCTTGATGCATACATGATCACCTTGTCGTGTTACATAAGCACGCACTCCTTTGTGCGACGCATCACTATATATCACAAAATCTCCTTTTCCATCTGGCAATGCCAACACAGGGGCCGTCACCAACCTTCTCTTCAATTCTTGAAAACTGTTCTCGCATTTCTCTGTCCATTCAAACTTCTCTGTCTTACGAGTAAGTTGTGTCAAAGGGGCTGCGATCTTCACAAAATCTTGTACAAATCTACAATAGTAGCCAGCCAATCCTATGAAACTCCTTACCTCTGTGGGTGTGGTTGGCCTTTCCCAATTTGAGACCGCCTTTATCTTGGAGGGGTCGACCAATACTCATTCCTTATTGATCACATGTCCTAAAAACTGTACTTCATTCCACCAGAATTCACACTTTGAGAATTTGGCAAACAACTGTTCTTCTCTGAGTATTCCTAGAGCTATCCTCAAATGCTCTGCATGTTCTGCCTCGGTCCTTGAGTAGATTAAAATATCATCGATAAAAACTATCACACACTTGTCCAAGTACTTCTTGAATACTCTGTTCATTAAATCCATGAAAGTCGCTGGGGCGTTGGTTAATCCAAAGGACATTACCAAGAACTCATAGTGCCCATACCTGGTACGAAACGCAGTCTTTGGAATATCTTCGGGTTTAATCTTTAGTTGGTGATACCCAGTCCTTAGGTCAATCTTGGAAAAGTAGACAACATCCTTTAGTTGGTCGAACAACTCGTCTATTCTGGGTAACAGGTACCTGTTCTTTATGGTTAGCTTGTTCAACTCTCGATAGTCGATGCACAGCCTCATACTCCCATATTTCTTCTTAATAAATAATATTGGTGCTCCCCATGGAGACACACTGGGTCTTATCATACCCTTATCCAAAAGTTCTTGTAATTGGGTAGCCAGTTCCTTCATTTCTAATGGGGCTAACCGGTATGGTGCCTTTGAAACTGGCGCCGTCCCTAGGGCCAAATCAATAGAAAATTCAATCACTCTATCGGGTGGTAGTCCCAGAAGGTCTTGTGGGAATACATCTTCAAATTCGTTGACTACTGGAATGTCTTGCAAGTTGGGCACCTCCTTCTGCGTGTCCACCACATAGGCTAGGAAGGCCTCATTTCCTTTTCGTAACATCTTATTGGCCTGGGCCATGGTCAAAAATTTATGCGTCTGCCTCTTCCCTCTAAATATGACTCCTTTCTTCCTTGGAATATTCAACTTAACTTTCTTCCCCTTATAGTCTATCTGAGCATCATTGCTAGATAGCCAGTCCATTCCCAAAATTACATCAAATTCCCTTAATTTAAAAGGAATTAGATCAACACTAAAAGATTATTCCCCTATGCCTAGCTCACGGGCGGGGTGAATTTGGTTAACAGGGATAACTTCATGGTTGGCTATTTCTACTTGTAAGGGTTCTAACAAGGGTTCAACCTTAAGTCTTAATTTAAGCGCAAAGTCCCTCGATATAAAAGATTTAGTTGCTCTCGAATTAAATAACACATTTTCACTGACTGAATTTAGAGAAAGGGTACCTGCTATCACATCTGAGTCTTTCATAGCATCTTGAATTGTCATGTTGAAAGTCCTCGCAGTAGGTGGCCTATTAGAAGCAGCCTTGCTTGCTCCTGAGGCTGCTGGTTTGTTCCCTGGGCATTCCCTCCTCATGTGGTCTGGTCTTCCACACTGATAACAGATGGTGGTCGGGCTGACACTAGGGGGTTGCGAAGTACACTTGTTAGAATAGTGACCCTCTCGACCACACTTAAAGCAGGTTACTGGCTTCCCTTAACACTCCCATGAATGCATCCTTCCACAAGTGTTACAGGCTAGCAATGGGGGTCGAGACTGGTTGGAATAGGACATTCCCGACTTCTGGTCGCCCTGGTTCACATTCACACTCACGGGCCGCTTAAACCCAGTACTCCTTCCAGGTAGGGACACTGCTCCTCGATTAAATCTAGTTGGGAAGCTCCCTCCCGCGGAACCTCCGCCCATGCTCATGTTTTTCATCTTTATTCCTTTCTTCTCTTTTTTCTTCTGCATCTGTTCACTTCCGGCTTCTGCAATTGTTGCCTTTTCCACCAGAGTGGCATAATCTGTAAGCTCAAGGATTGCCACCCTATTCTGAATCCATGGTTTCAGTCCCTACTGAAACCTCGTAGCTTTCTTTTCCTTGGTGTTCACAAACTCTTGCACAAACCTTGATAACTCATTAAATTTTGCTTCGTACTCTGCTATAGATAAGTTATTCTGCTTTAGCTCCAAGAACTTGAGCTCCATCTGATTTTCCATAAACCTCGGGAAATATTTCCCCAAAAATAACTGACTGAACCTCTCCCAGGTTATGATAGCATCCGTCTCCATATTTTTCCTGGCCTCCCACCAGTAGTTGGCCTCTCCTTTCAGAAGGTAGGTAGCAAATATAGTCTTCTATGCCTCATTGGTACTCAGAATCTCAAAGGATTTCTCCATTTCCTTTAGCCATGCCCTTGCCTCAACTGGATCGGCTGATCTGTGGAACTCAGGGGGCTTAAGGGACTTGAAAGCCCTGAAAGAGTTTGACACAGCATTGTTATTTCCTTGAGGGGGTGGGTTGGGTTGATGTTCCAAGTTCTGCCTTAGTAATTGCATGAACTGCCCCATGGGATCCATGTCTGGGTTTGGTACTTGTTGCTCAACCTCAGTTTCTCCTTCTTCAGCCTCTATCTCAAATCCTTCCACATCAAATGTTTCCTCCTCCTCTTCATACTGGGAGTCATCCTGTTCAACATAATCCTCATCTTCTTCTTCACTGTGTCCTTGGTTTCTACCATCCTGGTTATGACTTCCCTGGTCCTCAAATCCAGGGTTCGCCCTAGTTCCAATCCTTCTTGGCGGCATGATACTGATAAAATTTGGAAAATTCAACATTAGGTCACAATCATACATAAGATTGTGTCTTGCACAGTTTCTATAATGGGGAGAATGTATCTCGCAATCTTATTATATTATGACAGTTCTAATCACAAGAAGTGCAGTAATAATAAAGATAAAAACAATGATCTCGTCACTAAAGAACTGAACTGAAAGGAAACAAATATATACATAATGCGAGAAATACATAGTTCGATCTGGTCAAAAGTACAACAGTGCTACAGTCATCTGCCCAAAAGTGAAATACACGAGTCTATCTGTCTAGTCAGAAAAAGGGATACTATATACAAGTCAACTATCCCGGAAAACTGGCTCTTACTATGGCCTCGACTAACTAGACGACTAGACTGCCACATCACTGGTCCTGAATCAATCACCGAAGCGGGTTAACTCCCACACCCTCTCCATCGCACGACGGAAAATGTAATCAGCCTGCCTCCTGGATATCCTCCCATGTCTGTCTCCCTAAAGTGATTGGAGTCTCGTACGGGCCATAAGCTCTATCCCGGTCAGCTCTCTCCTCAGAGATCGGGGTATGGTAGCTCTAGCCTCATGAGCTCGTGCACACCTACCATCTCTCTCTGCATCTAACTCTCTCCTAACCTCATCCAGCCGGGCCTCAGCAACAGCCACTCGAGTCCTCAAAACATCCTGAACATAGTCATGAGCTAACAAAGACTGCCTATAGGCAGGGTCGAGAGATGGTGAATCCGGATCCGCTGGGGGTGCCTCCTCGGTCTGCCTAGGCTCGAGGGTATGGGTCTCAGAGCTGTCATCATAAGGGCTCCAAGATAGTGGTGGAGGGGTAGGAGCTATGACTACGGGGAGTGAGGGTAAGGGGCACCAGTATACTCCACGATAGCACCGGCATGCTCCTCAGCTATTGGGACCTCATCCGGGTCCTCCTCATTTGAAATCGCAATAACCTCTGTCTCTGACTCCTCTGAGGGGTCCTCCTCCTCCATCTCATCCTCCTCAGGCTCCTCCTGATCCTCGACATCTAGCAGTGCCTCATCATGCTCACGCTCGAACATCTCTGGGTCCTCTATCTCATGCGCCTACACATTAAACGAGCTAAGTTACTATCATGATACTTATAAGAATTCCAATAAGGGTTTTAACTGTCAGCACTACTTTAAGTAGTCCGACCATGAACTTGGAAAGAGTTCTTATTATCTTTGTGAGTTTATTATTATATAGTCGCATCATCTCTGAGGTTTATAACTCTTAGCTCTGATACCATTTCCGTAACACCCCCATATCCGGGGTCGGGGATCCGGGTCATCACGGTCTTTCTTTCCATAAATATCACTTAACTTAATTAAAAATAAATAACCTCATGTTGTGACCCCACACTAACACACACCATAACACGTTATAGTCTCATAGATGAAATTGAAATAAGTACAAGTCCTTGAATCCACAATTTAAAAGTTATTACAACCCAAAATGATTACTTAATAAGTTTACAGTTAATTGCCATTATCTGCCACAAGTTATAATTATACATAATTGATTCCCAAAAGTAAAATGCCTGATCTACAGATAGATCTACCTCTGCAGTTATAGAAGCTATGATATCAACGGGAAGACGCGGTACGCTTCCCACGCTCTTGCGCTGGGTCTGCTTGAGTCTTGCCATCTTTCCTAACTGTTGTTGTGTGATGAAGAAATGAAGCAAGAATGAGCATTACAGCTCACAAGATAATATATAGTGTAATCAATAATGCAAGTATCTAAATGGATAACTTACTGGAAATTCTTATCAAGTGTAAGATAATTAATTACTGGATATAAGCTTAAAGGGAGATGAAATTACCAAATACTTCACTATACTTATATCATTTTAGAAAACTACTTGAACTACCATTGTTCAAAGTATAATAAGTTTTTGAAGTTCGTCACATAGATGAGACTACAAGATAATACTTGAGTGGATTCAATCTTTGAAATATCATTTGAAAGAATGAAGTTACGAGATACTTCATTAAGTCCCGATATATATATATATATATATACCTATATATATCTCTCATACATTCCCTGAAAACCTCTGTTATGAAAAGTATAAATAGAGTTGTAATATCCAATGAATTTGGAATGAAGAGAATTTTGGCATAAACCCGATATCATGCTGATCAGGGAAAAGATACTCATAAGTAACCTTTTCTACTGTAGATGGATGAATTCCTCATCGGTCATCACCCTAGCCGTATTAGGACCTCCTCGCGCAAGACCGTTACCCGGCCACTCACGCGTTGATGGACTGTCACCCAGCCTCTTACACCTTTATAGACCGTACCCCAGCGAGTCGCTTATTCCGACTCAATTAGATGGACTTACTTCTCAAACATTGGGCAAGTAATCAAATTGTTTTCTCAAAACAGCAACCTCGTTGCGAATATAAAATACACCACAGAGCCGGATCCCTTAGATTTTTGAGCGAGTATTCAAGTCCCCTTCAAAGCAAGATCTTAAACTTGAAAACGAGTTTTGGGATCCGCTCTAACTTTTGAAATCATTTTGAAGACTCGAAAACATTTTAAAGAATGTTTAGAGTAATGATGATTTAATAAAATAAATCAGTCCCGATATATTAGAAAATATATGAATATTATTATTTAAATAATATTCCCATAAAGGATAATATTTATAAAAATAATTGAAGTAGAAGTTTTAAAACTCATACTTGAAACGAATAATAAATAACAAAAGATATACTTATACGAAAGTACGATCCTTATTTGAATAATCGAAAATAAGTTTGATTATTATTCAAAACCATCGAATATACCTTATTCGATTAATAGTTATAGAAAACTATATATATATAAATATATGTATAATATACACGGGAACATCGACTCCCGGTTTAGAAAAATGTTCACCTTTGGGTCCCCTATACTAAGGGTATACGCAACTACTGCTTATCTCTAGCATAGGTATTATGCAGTTTATAAGCATTTGAATTGATAATAGAATAGTAAGATTTCACAACATGCATATATATACCACATCAACATGCTCAAATATATCGCAAGATTTTCTAATAACAGTCATGCACTTATCTCAAGATAATGCATCAATATATTTATATTACAACAATAGTATAACGGGTAGAAAACTTGCCTGAGCGACTAGGGGTGATAAAAGGCCTGGGGCGAGTCTGGTAACCTATAAACAACATATAAGTTGGAATTAAACCACGGTCTCTTAAGAAACTAGTCTTTAACCAATTAGACCCTAACGTTCGCTTTTACGTTTAACGATTCACATAAGTTGCTCGAGTACCCTCAGCTCCACCATTTTTAATAAATTAACTGTTACGAATTTTAAGGTGACTCTTTCGTAATTGTGGACCTCAACCAAGGTTTCAAAGTAAGGCGAGGGGTAAAGGTAGATTCGCGAAACGCCGTTACTTAAAACGGTCGTTTCTCCTAAACCGTACATCGGATTCAAGCGAACCACATATCAAAACGAAGCTTACGACACAATCTAGATAAACATGGCAAAGTCACAGATTCAACAGTTAGCTCTCTTTCCGGAACACTAAGTACAAGAAGTTGTATGAAAATGGGCATTACGACGGCTATGTTTACGCGATTACCAAGTTTTAAACCACTCCAAACAACCATAATTCAACTCACAACCAACAATACAACCAACCCTCATCCCAACCTTACGACATCTGTCCCAAACCTCAAGATTTTCCAATTCATTCAAACCCAAACATGAACTACTCACTATACTTAAGTTTCATTAACTATAAACAAGGTTCCAACATCCAAATCACTACAAATCCAATCCAAACTTTAAACACACAAGCATCATGCTTCTCATTTACTATAACAATCAAAACCATTCCTAATACTCAAAGTAAAATTAGGGTTTGGAGGTGTTATACCTTTCTTGGAGTGATTAGAGTAGCTAGGAAGCCTTAAGAAGCCTTGAAATAGCCTAGGAATGCTTGGATCTTATAGGAAAAACAAAGAAAACAAAGTTAGTAACTTGAAAACACTATTCATCATCTTCTTCCTTGATTTATTGGAAGAGATTCATGAAGAATTGGAAGCTTAAACTCCTAGAATATGCTTATCTAATCATCAAGAAGCTAAGGGATTTACCTTGGATTTGTTTATGAAGTGAAGCTTGAATTCTTGAAAATTTTCTTCCTTGGGATGAAGAAAGTCGAGAGCAATAGAGGGGAGAGTGTTTTTTCTTTGCTAATTGTGTTTGTGGTGGAAAATGGAAGTTGGGTGAGATATTTGGGTGGTTAATTGGTTGATTAAAGTGAGTGGAGTGTGACTAAGCATGACATCACCTTGGTGACTTCATCATTTGCCACTTGTCATTACTTGGTGGTGGAAGCATCTTTTATGCTAATCCTTGCTTAATTGCTTGATCATCATCCTTAATCCTTGCACTAATCTCTCTTGCATAACTTGTCGTTTAATTATTTTACGACTCATTTATCGTTTGAGGGATCATATTCGGGATCTTATTACTTGGGTTCCCCTAAACCTTTCTCAATATTTTATATTCCTTTTATGATCCTCTCTTATAATCCTTGAATTTAAATCCTTTTAATCATGTTACTTTATACTCAATTCTTTCGGTATCTGGTGGATTTTTGGGAAAAATTAAAGTGTTCGAATTTGGATTCTGACGATCTTTACATACACTTATATACCATATAGAGTACTAATAAGATCTCAGAATATCAATAAAAGAACTGCTACATAGTGTGGCATGAAAAGTTTTCTTATTCAGCATAATCAGCCAAATCAATATTCATAAGGTTTACAAAAAGTCCAAAATTTTTGGGGTTATTACAAGTTTGATCTATAGAGAACTGACATCTCGATAAGTATAATGGCTTATCGAGATCTCTTAGTTCTCTATAAGTATTTTGACTTTTCGAGGTCTCTGAGTTCTCTATAAGTGAACTTAGCTTGTCGAGGTCTCCAAATTTATGCATGTAAAAGTGACTTGTCGATATCTCTGAGATCTCTATAAGCATATTGACTTGTCGATATCTCTGATATCTCTAATGAGAATTTGACTTGTCGATATCTCCAATCTTCACATCTTCATTTTAACTTGTCGATATCTCAGAGTTCTCTAATACAGAAATGACTTGTCGATATCTCAGAGATCTCTATATATATTTTGACTTATCGATATCTCAGATATCTCTAATGATAATTTGACTTGTCGATATCTCCAATCGCCATGTCTTCATTTGGCTTGTCGATATCTTTGAGACTTCTCAATAAGCTATTTTGGACTTCCCGATAAGCCATTCTAGAGTCTTCGAATAACTTCTCTATATGACTTGATCTGTGACTTGTAGATATCTTGGCTTAGAATATTTTTTCCAAAACAGATTTATTCAACTTCAAGCTTCTTCACAATTTCTCTGAGGCATGATCTTCTTCCAGAGTTTATTCTTAGGCTTGAGACTGTTTATAAAAAAATACTCAAGTCTAATCTTTTACATTTTTACAGACTCGAGTAATACAATACAAAATACAAATTTAGTTTATCATACAACTAATTCTTAGGGCTGTCAATTTGACTTAGCCTTGTTATAGTACAGGCATGTTTTGCACAACAACATATTTTCAATAAATCTAACATCATGAGAGATTAAGACATGGTGTGTGTCCAGGTTATAAACCTTGTAACCTTTCTTTCCGTATGGGTAGCCCAAGAATACCCCTTTAACTACACGAGCAGAAAATTTATCTGTAGGTTGAGGCACAATAGTTGCATACATAGTGACCCAAAAATCTTGAGATCTTCATAATCAGGCTAAGATCGGAAAAAAACCTCAAAAGGTCTTTTATTATCCCGAATCACAGTAGGGGTGCGATTTATCAAGTAAGCCGCATGTAAGAGACAATCACCCTAAAATCTAATAGGTAATGAAGAATGAAATCTCAATGCACGAGCACAATTTAACAGATGTCGATGCTTACGTTCAACCAAACCATTTTGTTGAGGCGTTGAGACACACCTTAACCGGTGTATAATTCCTAAGGCCTTAAGAAATTCATCAACAGATTTATTACCGAACTCTATGTCATTGTCTTTGCGAATAGCCTTGATGGTAACATGAAATTGAGTTGGAATCAGAGTAACAAACATTTTGAATAATAATGGCACAATTATTTTATCTGATGGTAAATGAACCCAAGTCATATGAGACTTATCTTCCACCAAGGTTAAGAAGAAACTACAATAATCACGAGTTTTAAACCAATATGGTCCCCATAAGTCCATATGCACAAGATCAAACAGGGCAGTACTTTGATAATCATTGATCGGAAACCTAAGTCTACTTTGTTTGGCAAAGTGACAACTATCACATTTCTCTGGTACATTGTTCTTATATTGAACATACATCAATTTGAGAACAGGTGCAGGGGCATGACCAATTCGGGCATGCCAAATATCACTGTTAGCAACATGTGTTATCAAAGAAATTGTTGATATTTTAGGAGATACACATGTAGATATTACAGGTTCAGAATTAAGTAAATAAAGGCCATTAATTTGACAATCAGGTTTTACCTTCTTACTCCATTTTGAGCCTTGTATAAAATATTTACCATCTAGAAAACTGACTTGAGAATCAGTACCTTGAATTAACTTTCAAATAGATAACAAGTTGTAGGCAAAGGTGGGACACACAAAACATTTGTTAATGTGATAGTAGATGAGAGTTTCAAGTTACCAGAATGAGTAATCATTGCAGTCTCCCCATTTGGCAACTGAAGAGTAGCATGACTAACTTGAGGATCATGTAACATATTCAAGAATGGAGTAACATGATATGTAGCACCAGTGTAAATAATCCACTGGTGCTTATCTCCAAATTTTACATCCAGAACTTGAGGTACAAAATGTCCTTCCATTCATGAGAAGTGACAGTTATTGAAACTTGGCCAAATTTTAGAAGAAACTGTTGATAAGGTATTCTGAGAGCTAGTATTGTCACTCATTATTTTTTTGTAACAACTGAATTAATTGCCTACATTGGCCATCTGAGAGAGATAGTGTCTCAGAAGTCATTTGTAGTCATGCACTTATAATATCCTGAATCGGAGAGTGTTACAACAGTAGGAACAGATGCTTGAAACACATTAGCAATCACTGTGCTCTTAGCAGATAAGTATTTAGGTTTTGGTTTAAGTTTCCCAAATAGTTTGTGCCAAGGCGAATATTCATGAATGCAATAGCATTTATCTTTCAAATGGTCAGGCATGTGACAAAACTCACAAACAACATTATTATCTGTAAAACATTTTGCAGGAACTCGAAACGTGGTTTTTGTTTGTATTGGAGGCCTGACAGACATTGCAGTGCATCATTAGAACTATTCAAAGTAGTTGAAGTCTCCCTTTATTTTCTTCTTGAAGAAGCATTGCATAACACTGGTTTAAGCGAGGAAGGGGTGGCATCATTAATATTTGACCCCGGACGCCAGTAAATAGGCCATTCAAACCCATCAAAAACTGTATTAGTTACAAATTTTGATCCAAAACATTCAACTTGTTATTAATTGAACGAGTGCAGAGATTACACAAACATCTAGACTTCACTGTAAAACACTTCAAATCATCAATGATGGTTCGAAACTTCGTGAAATAAGCTGACACACTCGTTGTGCCATGAGTTAAGTGTGCAATTTCTCATCTTAGATGAAACAGCTTTGGGACATTACTTTGACCATAAGATATCTCCAAAACTTGCCATATTTCTCTCGCAGATTGAATATACACTATGCTACTTCGTATTTCAACCGAGACGGAGTTCAGAATTCATGATGTCGTCATATTGCTACATCTAAGCCAGTGAATCATCAACAACGAGGATATAATAAATTTAGCATATGAGCCATCAACAAAACCTATTTTTAATTTTGAGAGTAATGCTAACTCCATAGATCTACGCCACTGATTGTAATTATGTTCAGTTAAAACTACCGTAATAATCTGCATATCAGGATTATCAGAATGGTGAACATAATACATATGATTATAATCAAGCATGTTCGGTATAGAAGTAGATCCTACAGTAGCAGCATAATATGATGCAATTGTTGACATTCCATTGTCTGGATTATACACACAATATAGACACGAGAATTTGTAAACATATGAATTAACCACAACCAGATGAAGAACGTACAATGAATCTGACTAATCACACTTCAATCTGAGTCACAGATATCTATCACGCACCATAGCAATGAACATGACGATATTGAGATCTGTCAGACCTCATTTTGACTAATCACGCCTCAATCTGAGTTATAGAGGTCTATCATGCACCACATCAATGAACATGACGATGTTGACATGAATGCAACTCTGATTTGCATCAATTTTCATGAATTAACGTTACAAAAGCTCTGATATCATGTTACAAATTGAGTTGTGATTTAATCTAATAACATCATCATTTCATTAAGCATATCATTATCTTGATTTTAATCTAAGAACTAACGTAATTGATATTATATATATAGAGAGAGTTCACATTTTCTAAAGAAATAGTTTCATACATCATAATATCCACTCTTATATCCCCTCACACGAATCACACTAATATCGTAAAAAAACTGTTTGATAATAAAAGTTAGTTAGGATAGTCAAGACACTATTGTTGACCATATCACATGTACATTTTATGAAAAAATTTATACATAATTTTGTAAATTTAGCATTATTCTTATTTTTTTTCCTTAGCACGGTTTTGTTCTTTATTTTGTTACTCCCATTTTTAGTACATGGTTAATAGTTTTGTTCTTTGCTTTATGTTGTCAATACTCCCATTTTTAGTACATAATTAATACAATTGTCTACCCAGCCTCGCGAAAAACGTGAAATTAACATAGTTGTTAAAAGTTAGTTGATAGTAATTGAGGAAACCGTTTTAACAAGCTAAATTTTTTAAAAAATACATTGATAATTAACTGTTTGAATTAACAGTCTATATTTTAATAGTCATATTACTTTAGGATCAGATTGAATGGGTAACTAGCATAATTGAGGTGATTAAGTTACTATTTATTATAGGTCCACTCATGTGATACATGTTCATCACCCCTTAACCACCCATTAAAGACGTTAGTGTTTTAGAATTTTTGTTTTTTTGTTGTTCACGTATTCTTTGTATCTTCTTTTTTTATCCCGTAGGTGTTATATTCTTTTTTTCTTTACATGTGTTATGTGGTTTGTGTTTTTTTGCAAATTTTTGTTATTGTGAGTGTTCTTTAATATATTTTGTGCCCATGTTCAATAATTAATTTTATGTTCTTTAATTTTTATGTGTTCGACAACTATTAACTCAGAACATATTGAACATATATATTTTCTGTAATATGGTGTACTAATTTTTTGTATAATCAATTTTTCTGTGCTAAATTTTTTATATAATTTTTACCTGTAATGTAATTATATTGTGTATTGTATATTTTTCTTTAGTGTTTTGCAATTTGTTTTCTATGGCAAATTTATTTTTTTCATTAATTTTATTTTCATGTCCTCTATTTTTTCTACAATTCTATTTTTTTATCATAGTTAACCCGCAGCCGCTACCCTTCGAGTGCGAATCGGGTAAATTCTACGGGTTCAGCAATAGCCTGCAAAACACGTGAACTAAGGTAAACCGCATTTAAGCGACAAACTCTGACTAATGAGGCATAATCATTAATTCTACAGTTCTATATATTTGTTTTACGTTCTTTAGAGTTTTTAAAAAATTTTATTTCTATTTTCTAGAATGCGATGAAACTAAAAATTTAGCTAATTTTTTATATGTGGTCCTGTTGTTATGTTTTTAATCATTTTTTTTATAATTTTCATGTGTTCTGTAAAATAAAAAACACGTGTTTTGTAAAAAAAATATCGAACACATGGGTTAATTTTAATTCTTATTTTTAGTCATATTTTGTGTTCCTTTAACTTTGTTTTGTGTTTTCATTTTTTTAATCATTCTCTTTTTCTATGATTTTTGATAACATGTACACGGCATCAATTTATTTTTAATAATTTAAAAATATGTTCTTTTCACATAAAATAAATCTAGTATCTAACATTTAGTTACATTTTGTTTTTTATTGCATGTCCCCTAAAAGTTTTATATGTTATGTAAATTTAGTGTTTGTTTCGTAAATTTCAATGTTATGTATTTTTTGTTAATGATGTTATGTAAACTTAGTGACTTACATTTTATTTTTTTCATGTCCCCTGCAAGTTTTGCATGTCCGGTAAACTTACCATAAATATTAGCGTTATCTATTTTTTTTGTTAATGTTATGTTCTCTAAATATGCACTAGACTTTAGTGTTCTATATTTTTTTTATTAATGTTATATTTTTTTATGTGTATTATAAAATTATGTTCTTTTCTTAAATTTATTTATTTGCATATAGTTTATTTCCTTTTTCAAAAATTGGTTACCTTAAATTTAAATTATATTTATAAATAATTAAAAATTAGGAATTCAATATTAAAAACTCTAAAAATAAGTAGCTTATTATTTTTACAAATGATTTTATGCAATTATATAATATTTAAATTCAATATGTTACATATGGGAGGGAGGATAAACATGCAAGAGAAGACAAACCGCTACTCTTGCCTGTTATTCCCAGTGAACTAACAATGAGATTTACGGAAGGGGGGTTGAATGTAAATCTCAAAACTTTTTCAAGTTTTGAGCAGTTTCTGGGCTATTGTGTTTTGATGAACAAGTGTGTGTGAATTGCTTTCAGCTAATGCAGACAGATATATATTCAAACACAAATGTAAACAACACAACAGACTTAAAAACTTTTCTGGTGGATTTGTTGTTCCACCAGAGATGTGTTATTTCAGAAAATCTGTGATTCAAAGATTTAAATCACAGCTGCGTCCTAGTACAAACTAGATGATTTTCTCTCTGGATTTTTCTAAACAGCTCTGGAAAATTCACAATCTAATTACTAGCTGCTACTTGATTTATATATCACCAAGTTTACAAGTGAAGACAAAAATGTAAAATACAATTAAAAGATTCTTCACATGTTTCTTCTTCATTTCTCTATCCAATGCAATTTAGGTTTAGCTATGAATCTTTGAATACTTTCTTGTTTGCACCAGAATGGAAATGATGCATTTTCTTGATTCCTCCTAGAGGCTGCCACATTCCAGTTTGTCTCTGTCAACCCATGTGCCTCTGGCAGCTTATGAATTGTCATTATCAACTGCTATTGAACTAAGCATCCGTTGAAGCTTTCATCCATTGATGCTTTATCCGTTGAAGCTTTACCCGTTGATGCATTTAGCAGTTGAAGCTTTATCCGTTGAAGCACTCATCCGTTGATGGATGTTATCCGTTGAGGCTTTAGAGACATCTGTTGAAGCTTTATTTCTCATCCGTTGAAGGCCTTTAATATCAGTTGATACTACTTCACTTATACAAAATTACAAGGCATGAAATATTTATAATTAGCCCTCCTATTTGCATATCCACTAGTAGTCAACATGACTGATAATTTCCCACAACATCTAAGAATTACAACTTAAATACAGAGAATGAAATGTGCTAAAATACTAAACTTATTTCTAAGTAAAGCTACTCCTTCAACGGATAGCCAAAATGGTCTTATCCGTTGAGACTGCAAACACTAGATTCTACTTAAGTGTTTTGTTTAACTTATCATCAAACTAATACACATATTTCTAACATTGCCGTCAATCAATTTTTTAACAGCAAATACTTGTGTGCTTATAACATCTGAACCCCTCACATTAAATAAATTTATTGACTAATATCTGTATATATCAATTGATTCCAGCTCTATTACTTTAACCATAAATGATCATCCAAGTATTTTTTTTTGTCAAAATTAGCCGATTAATTCCAAAATGCCACTTCAATCCGTTAACTATCAAAATGTAATAACCCCAATTTTTGGAATTTTTGAAACCCTTATGAATAGTGTTTTGCTGATTATGCTGAATAAGAAAACTTTTCATGTCACACTATGTAGGGGTTCTGTTATGGATATTCTGAGATTTTATTAGTACTCTATATTGTATATAAGTGTATGTAAAGATCGTCAGAATCCAATTCCGAACACTTTGATTTTTCCCGGAAATCCACTAGATACGGAAAGAATTGAGTATAAGGTAACAGGATAAAAAGGATTTAAATAAAAGGATTATAAGAGAGGATCTTGAAAGGAATATAATGTATTGAGAAAGGTTAAAGAAACCTAAATAATAAGATCCCGGGTATGGTCCCTCAAACGATAAACGAAAACGAAAGTTAAGCGAACCGTATAACAGATCAGCGGTCATTAGGCAAACAATTAGGAAGTTAATCAAGGAGGTTAGGGATGATGAGGTCATCCAACCAATAAGAAGGGGGCAAGTAAGGGATGATGACATCATAAGCATGACATAAGCATGACATAAGGGGAAGGAGATGTGGTTGATTTAAAACCACACAAAGTTCAAGGCTAGAAAGGTAATTAACCAAAAAAAAAACAAAAACCAACCAAGCTAAGCTAAACAAATCAAAAACACAAAATCATTTCATTCTTCAACCTTGCTCTCGGCTTTTCTCCATTTCAAGAAGCAAAATTTTCAAAATTCAAGTTCCAAGCTTCCTAAATTGGCAAGTTAATTATCTAGTACTCCTTATGCATAGATATGGCTATCCTATGAGTTTAAGCCTCCAATTCATTCTCAATCTTCTCCAAGAAATCAATGAAGAAGACAATGAATAGTGATTTCAAGGTTTTTAACTTGATTTTTCTTGTTTTTCCTTTAAGATCCAAGCATCTCTAAGACATCTCAAGGCTTCTTAAGGCTTCCTAGCTACTCCAACCACTTCAAAGAAGGTATAACATCTCCAAACCCTAGCTTTACTTTGTATATTAGGATGATTTTGATAGTTATGGTAAAGAGTAGCTTGATGCTTGTTGGTTTAGAGTTTGGGTTGGAATGGTAGTGAATTGATTGTTGAAATCTTATGGTTTGGTTAAAGGACTTAAGTATAGTTTAAATTCAAGTTTAAGAATAAGTATAAATTGTTAATATTGAGTTGATGGGGGCTGTTATGATGTAATGAGGATGGATTTTGGTTGTATGAATGGATTGACATTGATTGGTGGTTGAATTCGGATGGTATAAAATTGGGAAATCACGTAAACATAGCCGTCGTAATGTCTGATTTACTTTAGACTGCTTTTGTTCATAACATTAGGACCCGAGAACTCCCTGCTAGCTTTTGACCATTGCCATTTTTATATAGTTCATGTTACGAGCTTCGTTTTGATATGTAGTTCATTTGATTCCGATGTACGGTTTAGGAGAAACGACCGTTTTAAGTAACGGCGTTTCGCGACCGAACCATTACCCCTCGCCTTACTTTGAAACCTTGGTTAAGGACCTTAAAGGACTAATTAGGGTATGAAACAATTATGTTAAGTGTATTAGGCAGTTGGTAAGGTACTCGCGAAAGAATCGCCTTAAAACCCTTAATGGTTAATTTATTAAAAATGGTGGAGCCGAGAGTACTCGAGCGACTTAAGTGAATCGTTAAGCGCGAAAGCGAACGTTAGGACTCTAAATGGTTAAAGTCTAGTTTCTTAAGCGACCGGGGTTTAATTCCGACTTATGTTGTTGTTCGTAGGTTATCGGACCCACTCTAAGCTTAAGTCTATCCGGGAACACTCAGGCAAGTTTTCTACCCGTATAACTGTTGTTGTGATGTATATGTGTATATGCATGATCTTGCGATAAATTCATATTTGTTATTAGCAAATTCTTGCGATATATTGTAGCATGTGATATGGTATATATGCATGCCTGTTTCATATTCTTGATTTATATATCTGTTGGTTCAAATGCTTATTAGTTGCATAATACATATGCTAGAGATAAGCGGTATTTGCGTATACCCTTAGTATAGGGGATCAAAAAGGTGAAACATTTTCTAAAACCGGGAGGCGAGGCTTCCGAGTATAATATATATATATATATATATATGAATGGTTTTTAAAACTATTAATCGAATAAGATTTATTCGATAATTTTATATTATTTAATGAATATTACTTGAATATTCATCCGAGGACTTATGGCTCATTTTATTTTATTAATTGAATATTATTTGAATATTCATTCGAGGGCTTATGACTCAGTTTATTTTGTTAATTGAATATTATTTGAATATTCATTCGAGGGCTTATGACTCAGTTTATTTTATTAATTGAATATTATTTGAATATTCATTCGAGGGCTTATGACTCAGTTTATATTATTTAATGAATATTATTTGAATATTCATTTGAGGATCTATGACTCCGATTATTGCTGAGTTATATTCTTTATTATATTAAAGAATAAGGTGTCGATAATCAAACTTATTTTTGATTATTCAAATAAAGATAGTACTTTCGTATAAGTATATCTTTGGTTATTTAATACTCATTTCAAGTATAAGTCTTACAACTTCTACTTCAATTATTTGTATAAAGATTAGTCTTTATGGGAATATTATTTAAATAATAATATTCAGATATTTTCTAAATATATTGGGACTGATTTACTTCATTAAATCAGCATTACTCCAAACACTCTTTAAAGTGTTTTCGAGTCTTCAAAATAATTTTTAAAAGTTAGAGCGGATCCCAAAATTCATTTTTATATTTAAGATCTTCCTTTTTAAGTGGATTTAAATACTCGCTCAAAACCTGAGGGATCCGGCTCTGTGGTGTATTTTATATTCGTAACGAGGTTGCTGTTTTGGTAAATGAATTGATTACTTACCCAACGTTCGGGAAGTAAGTCCATTTATCGAGTCGGCATAAGCAACATGGGCTCAGTGGGCGTCCATGATAGTGTAAGTGGCTCAGTGGGAGTCCATCAAATGCGTAAGTGGCTGAGTGGCAGTCCAACATAAGGTCCTATTGCGATCAGGGTGATGACCAGTGGGGAATTTGTCCATCTACTAGTAGAAAATGTTACTTATTGGTATCTTTGCCTGATCAGCAAGATATCAGGTTCATGCCAAAATTCTTTCCTTTCCAAATTTATTGGATATTGCAATTCTGTTCATACTTTACATGACAGAGGTTTTCAGGAAACGTATGTATATATATAGGTGTATATATATATCGGGACTTAATGAAGTATCTCGTAACTTCATTATTTATAATGATATTCAAAGATTTAATCTATTCAAATCTTGTCTTGTAGTCTCATCTATGTGATGAACTGTTGAAAGCTCATTATAACTTGAACGGTGGTAGTTCAAGTAGTATTTGGAAAAGATATAAGTATATTGGAGTATCTTGTAACTTCATCTTTTAAACTTATATCTAGTAAATGATTATCTTATGCATAACAAAGATTTTCAGAAAAACTTTGAGACAAGGTTAGATATATGAGATCACCTTGCAACGATATTTTTATACAGTTATAAACTGGAACTCTGTGTATATTATACATGTCAAAGGATTTAAAAAATTGTGAAAAGTATATATATATGTATATATATACTGAATATTTTGCGACTTGGTCGCGTTAAGATATCAGCTTGGTTCATTTTTTTTGACCAAGACTTTCATGAGTACTATGAGTATGCTCATATATTGTTAATCAGTATACATATTATTTTGGTGGGCTTGTTGCTCACCCTTGCTTTCTTCTTTCATCACACAACATCAGATAGACAAGATGAACAGGACCAAGCTCCCAATTCGCGAGCGGATAGGAAACGTTCCGCAGTTTTCTATAGGCGCTGATGTCGCTGTAGCTGTGGTAGGAGCTACCAATAAGCTAGGCTTTCAACTTTTGATGTACCAGATTTATGTATATTTATGAATTGTAATAATGGAAAAGAAATGTAAATTTATTCAGAAACCCTTTTAAGGTGTATTGACAGATAATTGTGGAATAAAATGACTTGTGATTATTTTTGGATATTCATCTCTGAGACTATAACTTGTGGTGTGTGTGTTTATTGTGGGGTCACAGTACAGAGTAGTTGATTATTTATTAAGATTGGGTGTTATTAAGGGAAATGGAACTCGTGACAACCCGGATCCCCGACCCCGGATTTCGGGTGTTACAGAAGTGGTATCAGAGCTAAGCGTTATAAACCTCAGAGATGATATGACGTTAAGATAATAAGTTCACTAAGATAATAAGAACTCTTGCCAAGTTCATAGTCGGGCTACCTAACGTAGTACTGACAGTTAAAACCCTTATAAGAACCCTTATAAATATCGTGATAGAAGCGTAGTTCGTTATCGTATATGGTAGCGGGACTCCGAACCCTGAGGTTGAGGAGCAACAACGCGATGATGTTTTATTACTTATTGGAGATCAGATTATGGATCCGATAGAGCGTCCTAACGCGGGATCGGATGATGTTCATATTGAGGATGAAGCGGTTGAGGATGTTGTCCTAGAAGGGATTATTTCTAAGGAGGATCCCGTGGGGGATCCTGAAAAGAATGAATAAAGGACCACTGATGAATTGATGACCATGGTTAGGTCGACTACCAGAGGTAGGATTGGTCGGTCACTACCGGAGGTTCGTTCAAGTTTGTAAAGATAGTAGCCCCCTTTAACGCGGCTTACTCGTAAGACTAAGAAGTTCGAATGGACAGAGATATGCGAGAACAGCTTTCAAGAACTGAAGCAAAGGTTGGTGACGGCACCTATGTTGGCGTTGCCGGATGGAAAAGGAGATTTTGTGATGTGTAGTGACGCTTCACATAAGGAATTAGGGTGCTTCTTATACAGCACAACAAGGTAATCGCGTACGTGTCAAGACAATTAAGGGAATTTAAAATTCGATATCCCCACCCATGAGCTTGGGCTCATGGCAATAGTTTTGCCCTAAAGATTTGAGGCACTACTTGTATGGAGAGAAGTGCGAGATTCACAAACCATAGGAGCTCTAGTACATTTTTACGTAGAAAGAGCTCAACATACGCCAGAGGAGGCGGTTAGAGCTAATCAAGAATTATGATTGGGAGATTCTTTATCATTCGGGGAAAGCCAATGTGGTGGCTGATGCCCTTAGTAAAAAGGAGAGACTCAAGATGATAATGTCTTTTGGAGAGTTTATAAGAGATTTTAAGAAAATGGAAATAGAAGTGAAGGTAACCGGAGCCGGTACCGAAAAGCTGTTTGAGATTGCAATACAGTTCAAATTATTGGAAAAGAACAGATTGTGCCAGAAAAAGTGATGAATGAAGGCAGAGAGCCAACAAATAGATAAGAGATTAATACCGAGAAAGATGATAAGGGAATAATGAGGTATTCCTACAGAATTTGGGTTCCAAATGTTCAAGAGCTTAAAGATGAGATCTTAGATGAAAGCTAGTTTGAGGAATAAGATTTACAGCAAACCCTGAACGTGATAGTCAGGGAGGTCGCCATCAAGATCGAAGGAACCCATAACATGATGAAGTGGAAAATGAGGATTTAAAATATGTAGGAGGACCCCAATTATAGGGAGGAGGAGGGAATGTTCAGACTAAGGAAACAGAAGTCGAGTAAGAAAAGGAGACCCGAGACGGTACTCCTATATGAAAATTTATGGACCTTTCTAGACAGAACTTAGACTATTATCCCCAACCACCACCCTGAGGAAACAATGCGGTGAGAAATTCTTTCAGGACCTTTAAGTCGCTAAGCCCTTAGAGTTCCAAGGAACAAGCTGAACCAGTCGAGGCAAGAGCTTGGCTAAAGGAAATATAGGAATCATTTGAGATTCTAAATGATGGACGAATCATAAAAGACTATTTTTGTCACTTACACTCCTAAGAGAAGGGCCACCACTGGTGAAAGACCAAGAAAGGTACGGAGCCAGAGGTTAGAATAAACTGATTAAAGTTCAGTCAATTGTTTTCCGGAAAGTAATTCCCAAGGTTATGGAGATAGTGTAAAAGCTTTAGAGTCAGAACAAAGGCGGACGAGTATGATGAAATATGAAGCTAAGTTGTAAAAGTTGTCAAGATTCGTTCTGATGACAAGAATCCCAGAACGATGTGATGCTTGAAGTCAATGATTAGTGGGTTCATGAAATAATGATAAGAGAAAGGAAAATAAAAAGAAACTGAAGTGGAAAGGAATATAAAGGCAATAGAGTTTGAGGAATGATAAGGGAGTTGGGTATGAGCAAACCCTAAAGACTCGTAGCAATAGAAATAGAAAAGTATGTAATCGTCAGGATGAGGGTGATTCACCATGAGTTAAAGTTGATGATTGAAGGAATAAGAGATACATATATTTTATCCCCTGTAAGTTGGGAGGATTCGAGGAAACCTTGAAATAGTTCGAAGGATAAATAATGAGACGCGGATAGACTGAGGAGACAAGGAAGTAAGAAATTAGGAAAATTGGATGAAGGAAGTGACCTTCAAGAATGTGAAGTGTAAGACCGGTGGCTTGATACCCAGAAAGGGAGACGCTAGGTATGAAAGATATCCCAACATTGAGGTGACTGTTGAGGTAAACAACAAAAGTAAATAAGGAATTATTAAGAAGAGGTTCACGTTGAACACGACTAATATCTTGCAGAACATCCTTGTTATCGTTACCAAATTAGGCAAGACAAGCGGATAACCGTTGTTATCTTTTGGAGGCCATATTGATTGACCCCCTTTTTAATACAGATGTTATTGTGAAATTAGACATATACTATCAAGGTGGGAATGATTGAATAAGACACCCTTATCAGGGATATATGACTTGATTTATCCATGGAAGGATGCAGGTACCTTTTAAAGGTGGAATTAAGGATTGAACATCGGTAACTTAAAATGAATCCTAGGGGAATGCATAAAGGTTGGCATTTCACCCTTAATAGGGATAGTATGAGTTTTGACAGTATGAATTGGAAAGGATTAAGGTAACAACAACCTTTAAGAATCAGTGGAGAAATTTTTCAGAAGTATATAGACAATGGTTCTAGTATTAGTAAATGGTATTTTGATATGCCCTATATCTAGGGAATACAGGAGGAACGATTCAAGGATAACCTTAGAGGTTTTACAAGGAGAAAGGTAATATTCAAAATTCTCAAGAATAGAAATGTTGATAAAGGGAATATGACGTAATTATAATGATGCCAAGTGGGGCACGTGTTAAACCACGAGAAAGTATGGATCGAACCAGTAAAGGTCGAAATTGTTCAGGGCAATTAGAGCCTAAGATAAAAGATGTTCTAAGTATGATTGAAAGTCAGTCGTGACAGTGATTAACCTCTAAAGACTGAGGCAATAACTTATGGAAAAAGATGGTGATATTTTTTTTTACTCATCTAATTTTAAGGAAAACATCTTCACATAAGCTGTGATTGAAATGAGGTAGAAAATTTATTTGGAGGTGGTTAGAATGACATTGACTGTAAGGAAATTTTACTATCAGGAAAGGCCAAAGAGGTGGCCGACACTTTAAAGGTAAGAGAATAATTATAGGCGCTTGTGCCAAAAGAATACAGTGATGATGGTTAAAGCTATGAAGGTTATATTATGGTTTGGAAGATTGACATTCCTTCTGATGACTGTGCAATACCCAACCGTAATAGTAGTTGGTAAAGGTTTAATTCGTGTAATCGCCATGAGCGGGCTATCTATCTTAGAAGGTCCTATCTTGAGAATAATCCAGGACCATGTTTCAAAAAGGACTAAACGAACCTTTGAGTTAAGTCTTCTATTGAAGGCATATGATTAAGAATGGTATTAACCTGCTATCGTTGCTTTGACTGAAACTCTTCTGCAATTTTATCTACTTCATGTCATGAAAGTACGTCAGAGTTTGGAGTGTTCTTCATGGATTATGATTGGTGATTATGTTAACTCCTTAGAAGGATTTGATACGACATGTATGGACTCCGTATGGTTAGATGTTAAGATTTCATGGAACATGAATGACGACAGTAGGTCAGTGGTGGACCATAGTAATGCAGCAATGATTCTGCGAGTAATGAGCTGATTACAACCGTGAGAGTTGTATTGGAATGGATGTTGAGATTGAGTACCACTAATCGGGTCGTGGTAGTGTATAAGTTATCATTGATAG